>NC_082732.1:43996024-44291024 GCF_030144855.1 Hypanus sabinus
CCAAAACTGCCCACAGTACTCCGTGTGGCCTGACCAGTGCCGTATCAGCCTCAGCATTACATCCTTATATTCTAGTCCTCTGGAAATTAATGTTGATAATGATTATCTTCTCAGAGAACTGGGGGTAATGATGTTTGACTAAAGGGATAGGTTTAACTCGTTCCTCCTTCCCTCCCTGTGCACGCTCTCCCAGTACAGATCAGATCAAAGGAGAAGAGCGATCTACGGTTTTATGAGCCACAGGGGCAGGGTTGTAAAAGAAAATTGATTTCTTACTTTAGCTTCAAATTGGTTATTACAGCACATCACTAATCATAAAACCTGCTGTCACCAGCCTAGAAGAGCAGCTGCCTGAGACTTATCTTTGATAAATTTTAATAATTAAATATTCCATTGATTTTGGTTTTGACAATCCTGCTTGGCATCACAGATATTCTTGTGAAAGAAAATGATATAAAAAGCAGCGGAGAAAGCATTCTCCTGGATGCATCTCGGCTTAGTACAGCAGCTGCTCTGCACATGACCACAAGAAACAGAGAGTTGTGGACACAGCCCAGCTCAGCCGTCCCTCCACAGACTCTGTCTACACATACCTGTCTCAGTAAAGCAGCCAGCACAGCACTTTAAAGTGCCAACAACCTGGGTTCAATTCCCACCGCTGCCTGTAAGGAATTTGTACGTTCTCCCTGCGACTACGTGGATTTCCTCCGGATGCCCTAGTTTCCTCCCACATTCCAAAAACATTCTAGTTTGTCGGTTTATTGGTCATGTGTGTGTAACTGGGCGGCACAGGGTTGTTGGTTTAGAACAGCCTGTTATCATGCAGCACCTCTAAATAAATAAAAATAAATCAAGGACCACACCCAGCCCAATCATTCCCTCTTCTTCTCCCTCCCATCAGCCAGAGGTTACAAAAGCCTGAAAGCTCGTACCACCAGGCTCAACGTCAGTAAGACCAAAGAATTGATTGTCAACTTCAGAAAGGGTAAGGTGAGGCACACACCAGTCCTCATCAAGGGATGAGAAGTGGAGAGGGTGAGTAGTTTCAAGTTCCTTGGTACCAACATCTCTGAGAATCTGGGGCTTGAGGAGCATTGGCAAGTCACCGAGCGTACTGTGCAGAGTGTTCTGACTGGCGGGGGGTGGTGGTAGGGGTGGAGGGGAGAGGTGCGACTGCACAGGACCAGAATAAGCTGCAGGGAGTTGCAAAATCAGTCAGCTCCATCGTGGGCGCTAACCGCGCCAGCATCCCGGACACCTTCAATGAGTGATGCCTAAGAGAGGTGGTATCCATCATTAAGAACCCCTTAATGCCCCCTTCTCATCTCTACCATCGTGAAGGAGGTACAAGAGCCTGAAGACACGCACTTGTGTTTCAGGAACAGCTTCTTCCCCTCCACCATCAGATTTCTGAATGAACAGTGAACCCACGAACTCTCTTTTTGTACTATTTATTTTATTTAACTTTTTAATATCTACACTTTTTATTGGAATTCAGTTTTTATTACTGTGTACTACTTCTGCATAACCGCAGATTTCACAATATACGCCAATGATATTAAACCTGATTCTGATACTGCTGTTATGAGACTATTAAATTGTTCCCTTGTACAATAATTTGGACTCTTGACCTCACAATCTACCTCATCATGATCTTGCACCTTATTGTTTATCTACACTGCAATTTCTCTGTAGTTGTTACATTTTATTCTACATATTTTATTGCCTTCTTCAATGCATTATTTGATCTGTATGAACAGTACAAGATATAGGAGCAGAATTAAGCTATTCAGCTCAACCATTCCACCATGACTGATCTATTATCCCTCTCAACTCCATTCTCCTGCCTTCTCCCCGTAACCTTTAATGCACTTACTGGTCAAGAACCTATCAAACTCTGCTTTAAATATACCCAAAGACATGGCCTCCACAGCTGTCTGTGGCAATGAACTTCACAGATTCACCTCCCTCTGGCTAAAGAAATCCCTCCTCATCTCATCTCCCTACTCTGATGCTGTGCCCTCTGGTCCTAGATTCCCCTACTCTAGGAAACATCTTCTCCATATTCACTCTATCAAGACCTTCCAATATTCTATATGAGATTCTGAACTCCGGTGATTAGAGACCCAGAGCCATCAAATGCTGCTCAAACTCTTCAACACAAAATGCTGGAGGAACGCAGCAGGCCAGGCAGCATCTATGGAAAAAAGTTTTTTTGAGAGAAAAAAAGATGAGGAGTAGAGGTAAAAGGAGGAGGGAGGGGAGAGAGAAACACGAGGTGACAGGTGAAACTGGGAGGGGGAGGGATGAAGTAAAGAGCTGGGAAGTTGACTGGTGACCATGGAAGGCCATGGAATAAAGAAAAAGGGTGGCCTCCTATATATTAGTGAGACCTGATGTAGATTGGGAGACCGCTTCGCCTAGCACCTATGTTCTGTCCGCCAGAAAGAGCAGGATCTCCCAGTGGCCACACATTTTAACTTCACTTCCCATTCCCATTCCGATATGTCTGCCTACGTCCTCCTCTGCTGTCACGATGAGGCTGGAGGAGCAACACCTCATATTTTGTCTGGGTAACCTCCAACCTGATGGCATGAACATCTATTTTCACAATGCCGGTAATGCCCTCTCCCCCAATTCACCATTCACCATCCCCATACCCTTTTTCCTCTCTCACCTCATCTCCCTGCCTGCTCATCGCCTCCCTCCAGTTCTCCTTCCCCCTCTTCTTTCTTCCATGACCTCCTGTCCTCTCCTGTCAGCCTTCCCCTTCTCCAGCCCTGTGTCTCTTTCACCACTCAACTTCCCAGCTCTTTACTTCTCCCGGTTTCACCTCTCACCTTGTGTTTCTCCCTCCCCTCCCTCCACCTACTAACTCTACTCATCTTTTTCTCTCCAGTCCCGCTGAAGGGTCTCGGCCCCAAATGTCGACTGTACTCTTTTCCATGGATGCTGCCTGGCCTGCTGAGTTCCTCCAGCATTTTGTGTGTGTAGCGCCTGGATTTCCAGCACCTGCAGATTTTCTTTTGTTTGTGACACCTCATACATTAACCCTTTCATTCCTGGGATTGTGGACCTCCTCTGGATCCTCTCCAATGCCAGCACATCAATTCATAGATGTGGCCCAAATCCGCTCACAATACTCCAGATGCGGTCTGACCAATGCCTTATAAAGCATCACATCCAGCTGCTCAGCAAATCCACCTCAGCAGGGAGGTGTACAGAGCACACAATAGGAACCATTTCTGATTTTATCATTATCTTCTGCCTATTCATACAGAAACATTCAGAGCACAAGTGGGTTAGGGTCGTAGAGATACTTTATGCATGCAGAGATTAGGATTTCAAGAACAAACTGGTGTGATGATGAGTTTAAAATGTGGAGTGGAATGGGACACCACAGGGTCAGTACCCATTGTTAGGAAAGATGACTCCAGCCCCATTCAGGTTCCAGGGATTTCCCCAACCCTTCTGCCAGTCAGAGTCTCGGACAGATTTTCTCCTTGAATACACCCTGCCAGGAATAGACTCGTTTTAGCTGGACCCAACATGGAACAGAAATACACTCAGTGGCTGCTTTATTAGGTACAGAAGTGGAACTAACTGTGGGCCGCTGCTGTTGTAGCCCATCCACTTCAAGGTTTGATGTGTTGTGCATTTGGTTATTTGAGTCACCGTCACCTTCCTGTCAGCTTGAACCAGTCTGGCCTTTCGCCTCTGACCTCTCGCATTATCAAGCCGTATTCATTCACAGAACTGCCCCTCACTGGGTGCTTTTGTTTCTTGCAACACTCTCAGTAAACTCCAGAGACAAATCCCAGGAGATCAGCAGTTTCTGAGATACTCAAACCACCCCATCTGGCACCAACGATTATTTGAAGAACAAAGTCACTTAGATCACATTTCTTCCCCATTCTGATGTTTGGTCTGAACAACAACTGAACCTCTTCACCATTATGCATTGAGTTGCTGCCACGTGATTGGCTGATCAGATACTTGCATTAATGAGCAGCTGCACAGGCGTACCTAGTAAAGCGGCCACTGAGTGTACACGGAGGTATGGGGTTGTCAGGGAGATACTGGGCCACAGGAGATAAACAGGCCCTTCCGCGCATTGAGTCCCTGCAGGCCATCAACCTCTCTTTATGCACAGTAGCATAGCGGACTGGGTGGTGGGATGGAGCTATGTCTCTACCAAAGGAGGTGTAAGGCGTTTTTCTCCTCCACTGGCCTGTGGGTCATCTCTGGGCAAGGTGTAGCACATGCTTAGCCCTCCCCCCCACTGATCAGGGTTGCATAATGACATGGGAACAGGTCAGCTGGTGAATGGTCATATTAGTAACTGGGGAATACCCCAAGTCCTGTTTATGCAACCACCGATGCCAAGCAAATAATCTCCGAAGACTTGATAATAACCCTGGGTCATCCATCTTGTAAAGACACTGCCCAGAAAAGGGAAGTTTGCCATGGGAACATGATCACCCATCTCATACAAAAATGGCACATAATGATGATGTCACAAGACATGGCACATAATGATGACGATGGTGAGCATAGCCATTAAGGCATTGCTATTACCGTGCCAGCAACCGGGGTTCGATTCCCGTTGCTGTCTGGAAGGGGCTTGTACAGACTCTATGTGGCTTTCCTCTCACATTCCAAAGATGTACGCATTAGTAGTTTAGTCATCAACACAGCACAGAAACAGGCCCTTTGGCCCATCTTTCCAACAGGGCGTAATTGGGCAGCACAGCCTCGCTGAGCCAGAAGGGCCTATTGTTGTGCTGTGTCTCCGACTAAATAAATACTGAAACCTAAGACCAATCCAATTTTGTTTAAATAGTTATGGACTAATAGGGTATTAGAGAAGTTAACAGATACACAAATTCTCCTCAGCTGAAGAAGCTGACTTCAAAAATACATGTGAATATTTGATTGTTTTGAATCCAATAAACATGCAAGTGTGCAGAGATCAGTTGTACTTCTGTAGTGTCCCCTGTGGGGTAAGTCTCTGCACTGGAGCTACTCCTAATGGACCACACATTCATTTGAACTTTTTCTTGGAATTCTGTTATTTAAATTTTAATTATTATTGCACTTTGATAGTTGCTATATGTTTACCAGACTGCTGCGGTATTAACCCTCGAACCCCTGCAGACAGTTGGAAAGGGATCTCATCTTTAAGCGGGCTAATTGGCTGCTGGTGAGTGGTGGATCATGAGGCTGCATCTGGTCTCTATTTCACCATTTGTCCAAACTTAAGACTCAAAGTTAATCTTTTACTAAGTACATATATGACACCAAATACAACTCAGATTCATTCTCTGCTAGACGTTCATAGTAGAACTGAGAAATACAACAGAATCAATGAAGAATCACACACAAGGACTGACAACTAATGTGCAAACACAAAAATAGGAACAAATAATAATAACTAGATAATGCTGAGACCTGCATTGGAGAGGTATGGAGAGCTACTAAGCTGGGAGACCATAGAACCATAGAACATTACAGCACAGAAACAGGCCTTTTGGCCCTTCTTGGCTGTGCCGAACCATTTTTCTGTCTAGTCCCACTGACCTGCACCTGGGCCATATCCCTCCATACCCCTCTCATCCATGTACCTGTCCAAGTTTTTCTTAAATGTCAAAAGTGAACCCACATTCACCACTTCATCTGGCAGCTCATTCCACACTCCCACCACTCTCTGTGTGAAGAAGCCCCCCCGATGTTCCCTTTAAACTTTTCCCCCTTCACCCTTAACCCATGTCCTCTCGTTTGTTTCTCCCCTGGCCTCAGTGGAAAAAGCCTGCTTGCATTCACTCTATCTATACCCATGATAATTTTATACACCTCTATCAAATATCCCCTCATTCTCCTACGCTCCAGGGAATAAAGTCCTAAACTATTCAACCTTTCTCTGTAACTCAGTTTCTCAAGTCCCGGCAACATCCTTGTAAACCTTCTCTGCACTCTTTCAATCTTATTAATGTCCTTCCTGTTATTCGGTGACCAAAACTGCACACAATACTTCAAATTCGGTCTCACCGATGTCTTATACAACCACACCATTCCATTCCAACTCTTATACTCAATACCTTGGTTTACCAAAAGCTCTCTTTACAACCCTATCTACTTGTGAAGCCACCAAGACATTGACTCAGAGATGGGTACCACAGTAGGGTAACAGTTAGAGTGACACAGTTACAATTTATGGTGTTGGAGTTCGGAGTTCCATTCCGACATCATCTGTAACCACGTGGGATTCCTCCGGCTGCTCCGGTTTCCTCCCACGGTCCAAAGACGTACTGGTTAGTAGGTTAATTGACCATTGTAAATTGTCCTGTAACAGATACAAAACACTGGAGGAACTCAGCAGGCCAGGCAGCATCTGTGGAAAAGAGTAAACAGTCAATGTTTAGGGCTGAGACCCTTCACCAGTCTTGAGATTGATGAAGGGTCTCTGCCCGAAACGTCAACTGTCTACTCTTTTCTATAGATACTGCCCAGCCTGTTGAGTTCCTCCAGTGCTTTGTGTGTGTAACTTTGATTTCCAGTGTCTGCAGAGTTCCTCTTGCTTGTTAATTGCCCTGTGATTGGGCCAGGGTTAAATCAGTCGGTTGCTGGTGGTGCTGGACAAGGGGTCGGAAGAGCCTGTTCCATACTGTGTCACTAAACAAGAAACAGAGGGCTGCAGCTTGTTTTGTTTTACCGAGCATTGTGGGTATGCTGTGGTAGTGCCGGAATGTGTCATCCTTGTCGTCTGCCCCCAGCTCATCCTTGGTTGTGTTGGTCGTTATGGCAATCGACACATTTCACTGTATGTTTTGATAAACTTGTGATAGAGAAATGCATGAACCTAAGCCTGAATCTGAATCCCCAAGTTGTGGGTGTTGAGTACAGCAGAGAGCAGCATTAAAGAAAAATTAATCGATCGCGTCGATGAGAAAGTGGTGTTGGTAATGGAACTGGTTCATTAACGTCATGTGGTCCAAGGCAGAGTGAAAAACGTTTCTCATGCAGATTAATTCTTTACCCACTACAAGGTAAATGCAGAATGAAGTGAAAATGCAGTGCAGGGAGACAGTAAGATCTGGTTTAGTTACACAATTCCCTGGGTGGAAACAGATAATACAAAGGGGATCATTTTAAAGTGATTGGAGGGAATTATAAGGGCGATGCCAAAGGTAAGTTCTTTACACAGAGATGGTGGGTGAAAAAACAACGTGCACTTGGGGATTTAGATTCAGATTAGGTTATTTATCCTGTGTACATCCAAACATTTAGTGAAATGTTTGTATTAACAACCAACACACACGAGGGTGTGCTGTGGGCAGCCTGCAAATGCCCCCATTCTGGCACCAATATGGCACGCCCACCGTGTTCAACAGAACAGCCTGCCAGACAGATAGATCTGGAACATTGAAGAACCCTGAGACTGGCACATGAATGATAGGAAAGTGGAGTGATATGTAGGAAGGAACGTTAGGTTGATTTCAGGGTACAGCAGTCCTACTCGACAATAAGCCAATCTGGACGTGCTGTCGTTTATTTAAGCTGGGATCCTAAACACTGAGACTACTCTCTCAGTAGTGACACTGAGCAATCTGCTCACTTTGGAGTTCGAGCTCTGTTGGTGGTGAATGCAGAAGCACTGCACTCTTGTCAGTGTCTGCATCACTGTGGGAGGTTGTTTAAGGTTAAAGCCTCCCATGTTTGACCTGTGCAGTCTAAACATCTGTTCAGTTGAATTAATTCACATGCAAAATTGATATATTCATTTGGGCTTGGCACTGTGTACTGGTTCTGTTACCCTGGGGGCTGGTGCCAGTTGCAGATACATTCTGCCTCTAGTTAACAAATTTCACGACACATGCTGGCAATAATAAAGCCGATTCTGCCTTGACTCTGCATGTCTTGTGAGGACAGGTTCAGTCAGCTCAGCGTTTTCTCTCTGGAACTAAGTTCTCTAGCTGCACTTGTTAGAGATGCACAAGGTGATAAGAGGCAGAGATCAAGCAGACCGCCAGAGATTTTCTCTCAGGAGGAAATGGCTAATATGTGGGGACATAGTTTTAATATAATTGGAGGAAAGTATGTGGAGGGGTATATCAGAGGTAGGTGTTTTTTTGACACTGAGAGTGGTGGGTGTGTGGAACGCCCTGCTAGGGGTGGTGGTAGAGGCAGATACATTAGGGGCATTTGGGAGACTCTTAGATAGGCACATGGACGATGGAAAAGTGGAGGGTTCTGTGGGAAGGAAGGGTTAGATTGATCTTGGAGTAGAAGGGCCTGGAATGTGTGTTCTCTGCTCTATGATCTACGTTTTATGACCTATGTTCTAGGTTCCATGTTATTAGTTGGCCTGGTGCCACTGGTAGAGTTTGGGTGGACTCTCTTTGCTCCCGAATGTCCAGACACATCCTGTACCTGGGCTGCAGTCGGAGTGGCTAACTGCTGGCAGCTCCAACCTCGCCCAGCTCATCATCGCACAGCAGCAGGGGAAGTTGTTGGGCTGATGGGACAACCCTCAACCGCTTCCCCGTGAAGCTTCATATCTGGATGCTTCTCAGCTTGGGACGGCAACTGTTCTGCAAGTGGCTACAAGGAACGGTGGAGTTGTGGACACATCATGGAAACCGGCCATCCCACTGCACATTCTGTCCACACTTCTCAAAGACCCCACCTACTCTGGACATCTTCTCTTTTGCCCTCTCCATTGGGCAGAAGATACAAAACCCTGAAAGCACGTAGCACTAGGCTCAGGGACAGCTTCTACCCCGCTGTCGTAAAACTACTGAATGGTACCTTAGCACGACAGGATGCACTCTCGATCTCACAAACTACCTCGTTATGTCCTTGCAACTCCTTGTCTACTGGTACAGCACTTTATAACTGTAACGCTTTATTCTGCATCCTGATATTGTTTACCCTTGTACAACTTCAGTGTGCTGTATAATGATCTGACCTGTGCGGATGGAATACAAAAAGAAAAGCTTTTTACTATACCTCAGTACATGTGACAATAATGTGCTACATTATGTAAATACAATCAGTCTAACTAATCTTAGGTATTTATTTTTATTGTGTTCTTGATATTTATTGTGCTTTTTATGCTGCATTGGATCAGGGGAAGCAATTATTTTGTTCTTCTTTACCATTGTATATGGAAAAATGTCAATAAATAATCTTGAATCCTAAGACCACAAGACTATCAGACGTCGGAGCAGAATTAGCCCTCCAGGTCTGCTCCACTGTTCCATCATGGCATGACCATACATTTCCTTACTCTGTATTCCTGCTGCTACTTTAATGCACATTCCCCTAATCTGTCAAAGTCCTTCCATTGCCTCTCAGCTTCCTCAACACAACCTGCCCCTCCAGCTGTCATATTGTCTACAAACTTGGTCACAAAGCCACCGATTCACTCATCCACATCATTGACATATAACGTGAAAAGAACAGCTCTAACACAGACCCCTGAAGAACACCACTAGTTACTGACAGCCAACCAATAAAAGCCCCCTTTATTCCCACCTTTTGCCTCCTGCTTGTCAGCCAATCTCCTATCCAAGCCAGTAGCTTTCCTGTAATTCCATGGGCTCTTATCTTGTTCAGAAGCCTCACGTGTGCCACCTTGTCAAAGGCTTTCTGAAAATCCAAGTGCACAACATCAATCGATTCTCCTTTGTCTATCCTGCTTGTTATTTCCTCAAAGAATTCCAACCGATTTCTCAGGCAAGATTTCCCCTCAAGGAAACCATGCTGACTTTTGCCTATTTTATCACGTGCCTCCAAGTACTCTGAAACGTCATACTTAATCATGGAATCCAACATCTTCCCAATCACTGAAATCAGGCTAACAGAGTAGTAATTTCCCTTCTCATGCCTCCTTCCCTTCTTGTAGAACGAACCAGTATACAAAGTGCCCTGAGTAATTTGTCCGTGCTGGCCAGTGCTTGGCCTGACTATGTTGCTATCAGACACGACACAGCACCATGGATTACAGTGCAGGCAACCTGTAAGGAGTTTGTACGTTCTCCCCATGACCGTGTGGGTTTCCTGCAGGCGCTCCGGTTTCCTCCCACATCCCAAAGATGTACAGGTTAGTAGATTAATTAGTCACATGGTTGGAATTCTCTGGTGCGGTCATTGTAAGTTGCCCTGTGCTTAGGGTTGGATGGCTCAAAGGGCTGGGAGGGCCTACTCAAGCAGGCCACTGAGGTGAATGTTCAAACCTGGGTCATAGCACATCATCATGGAGACTGGTCAAAGCATATTGCACAGAACCACAAAAGACCTTTTCCTTCTGTTAGTTCTGCCCGAAGGAAACTTAATCAAAAGCCAGACACAAATCATTCTTAACCCGCTGAACGTGTATCGACATTCAAAGTAAATTTATTATCAAAGTACAGAAATGTCACCATATACAACCCTGAGATTCATTTTCTTGCCGGCATTCACAATAAATACAAGAAACACAATAGATTCAATGAAAGACCGTAACCAATGTGTGAACAACAACAAACCATGCCAATTTAAAAAGATATACTGGAAATGCAGATAAATTGGAAATGCAGGGACAAACTTGAAATATCTATGCCAAAGATATCAGCACATTAACTGCTGGAGGAATGCAGTGGGCCCCAAACTGTCTCTCCTTGTGAATCTGATTGGGTCGTCTATTGTGTCTGCTGCTCCCAGTGTGGCCACCTCTACATCGGTGAGACCCGACGTAGATCGTTTTATCGAACACCTCTGCTCCATCTGTCAAAGCGGATTTCCCGGTGGTCAACCATCTTAATTCCGATCTCCATTCCTGTTATGGTGTGTCAGTCCATGGCCTCCTCTACTGTCACGATGAGGCCACCCTCAGGTTGGAGGAGCAACACCTCATATTCCACCTAGGTAACCTCCAACCTGATGGCACGAACACTGATTTCTCCAACTTCCAGTAACTGTTTTCTCCCCCACCTCTTTCTCCAATTCTCTACTCTGGCTTCTTACCTCTTCCTCTCACCTGCCTATCACCTTCCTCCTGGTCCCCTTTCTCCCACGGTCCACTCTCCTCTCCTATCACCTCCCTCCTGGTCCCCCTCCTCCTTCCCTTTCTCCCACGGTCCACTCTCCTCTCCTATCACCTCCCTCCTGGTCCCCCTCCTCCTTCCCTTTCTCCCACGGTCCACTCTCCTCTCCTATCACCTCCCTCCTGGTCCCCCTCCTCCTTCCCTTTCTCCCACGGTCCACTCTCCTCTCCTATCACCTCCCTCCTGGTCCCCCTCCTCCTTCCCTTTCTCCCACGGTCCACTCTCCTCTCCTATCACCTCCCTCCTGGTCCCCCTCCTCCTTCCCTTTCTCCCACGGTCCACTCTCCTCTCCTATCACCTCCCTCCTGGTCCCCCTCCTCCTTCCCTTTCTCCCACGGTCCACTCTCCTCTCCTATCACCTCCCTCCTGGTCCCCCTCCTCCTTCCCTTTCTCCCACGGTCCACTCTCCTCTCCTATCACCTCCCTCCTCCAGCTCTTACCCTTTTCTACCTTCCACTTCAGTCCTGATGAAGGGTCTCGACTGTTTGTTCCTCTCCATAGATGCTGCCTGACCTGCTGGGTTCCTCCAGCATTTTGTGCGTATAGCTCTGTGCTGGGAGAGGAACGTTTTGGGGTTCTGTACGTGCGAGTCCTGATGATAATTCCTCCCCGCACCCAGCTGCTGTGTTACCCACTGAGTTCCTCCTGCAGATTAATTGTTGCCCCAGATTTCGGCATTGGCCAAGTCTCTGGTGTCTCCATCTAAGAGACTCTATCAGCGGCCTGGAATACATAATAAACGGGGAACACAAAAGATTTTGCAGAGTGTTGTGAGCAGTTTCGGGCCCATTATCTGAGAAAGGAGGTGCTCACAATGGAGAAAGTTTAAAGGAGCTTCAGAAAAATGATTCCGGGCTTATCATATGAGGATAGTTCTGGGCCTGTACTCATTGGAATTCAGAAGAATGAGGGGGATCTCATTGAAATCTATTGAATGTTGAAAAGCCTTGAGATGATGGTTCCTTTGGTGGGGGAGTCTAGGACCAGAGGGTACAATCTTAGAATAGAGGGATGTCCATTTGGAACAGAGATGAGAAGGGATTTCTTTAGCCAGAGGGCTGTGACTCTGTGGAATTCGTTGCCACCTTTGGCTGTGGAGGCCAGGTCATTGGGCGTAATTAAGACAGAGGTTGATAGGTTCTTGATTAGTCAAAATGTGAAAGGTTATGGGGAGAAGACAAGAGAATGGAGCTGAGAAGAAAATAGTTCAGTCACGATGAAATGGCAGAGCAGACTCGATAGGCCGAGTGGCCTGATTCTGCTCCAGTATTTTATAGTCTAATTCTGGAAATTCAGAGCGACAAGACTCTGCTGCACGGGCTCCCCTGCAGTGTCCCCTGTGTCCACCAGATGGCAGGTTTTGCACAGCGACAGTGAGGGAACCTGACTGCCCACTGATACAACGATCAGACTTCTGCCTGCGTATTTATTTTCATCGACAGAAAGGGGAAAAGTGTTGACAAAAAAATCAGGATTAGTCAAATATCACGCTGAACTCTACTTATCTTAACATGGAACTGATCCCACAAACTATGGATCACTTTCCAGGACTTTACAACTCATATTCTCAGTATCTATTTATTTACTTGTTTATTTCTTATTAGTGTTATTTGTTTTTGTATTTGCATAGTTTGTCTTCATTTACACACCGGTTGCTTGTCAAAGGTTATGGGGAGAAGGAAGGAGAATGGGGTTGAGAAGGAAAATGAACCAGCCATGATTGAACAGTGGAACAGACTTGATGGGACAAATGCACTAATTCTGCTTGTGTCTTACTGAACGTCTGACCGACCTTTGTGCTTTAGCCATATCAGAATCTTACACACCACTACTGTATCTGCTTCCAGCACCTGATTAATAAACATTGCAGATGACACTTTATGGAGGCTTGGTCAGCCAAGTGCTAATATACAGCCGACTATACATCTGAAGTCTGAATGCCCAGACTCTGTATATTAAGCTGTCACTAAGCCATGGACAGTCCCAAGCTTGGCTGAGAACTGAGGAGGGTTGGGCATGGGGCTAACAACTCTACCCAGAGTGACAGAAACACCAACAGAAGCTCCAGAGATCTCACCCCTGGGAGAGGAAGGATCTTCGCCCAGAAAACGTACGAAGTCGTGTGGGGAAAGCGGGCGCCACAGGACCGATCACTCCTCCATTGGCCCAGGACTGAGGACTCTGGTGATCTGCTGCTGGTGGCCCATGCTCCTGTAGGGGTGATGGGCTAAGATACCTTCCTCTCCAACCCTTTATCTTTCCCAGCCACCTGGCTTCACCTACCACCTTCGAGCTTGTCCTCCTTCCCTCACCCCACCACAGAACCATAGAACACTACAGCACAGTACAGGCCCTTCAGCCCTCCATGTTGTGACGACCCATATAATCCTTAAAAAAAAGTACTAAACCCACACTACCCCATAACCCTCTATTTTTCTTTCATCCATGTGCCTGTCCAAGAGGCTCTTAAATACCCCTAATGTTTTAGCCTCCACCACCATCCCTGGCAAGTCATTCCAGGCACTCACAACCCTCTGTGTAAAAAACTTACCCCTGATGTCTCCCTTAAACTTCCCTCCCTTAACTTTGTACATATGCCCTCTGGTGTTTGCTATCGGTGCCCTGGGAAACAGGTACTGACTATCCACCCTATCTATGCCTCTTATAATCTTGTAGTCCTCTATCGTCCCCTCTCATTCTTCTACGCTCCAAAGAGAAAAGTCCCAGCTCTGCTAACCTTGCTTCATGTGACTTGTTCTCCAAACCAGGCAACATCCTGGTAAATCTCCTCCGCACCCTCTCCATAGCTTCCACATCCTTCCTATAATGAGATGACCAGTATTGAACACCACCTTCTTATTCTGGCATCTTTCCCCTGAAGAAGGATCTCGGCATGAAACGCCAACTGTTTATTCATTTCCATTGACACTGCCAGCCCTGTTGAGTTCAAAGGTTCATTTATTATCGAAGTATACAACTCCGAAATTCTTCTTCTCCAGATAACCGTGAAACCAAGAAAGAAAAGAACAGCAGCACGGTCAGAAACTCCCAAAATCTCACCTCCCCGCACAAAAAAAAGGAACAAAAACAGAACAGGTACATCAACCCCCAAATATCTCTCCCCAGAACACACAGAAAAGAGAAAGACAGCATGGAAAACACTGAATTAAAAAAAAACTATGACTGAAAAAAGGTCTATAATCCTCGTCCAAACACAGAAAACTTGGGTAACATTCTCTAGGCACAGTGACAGCTGGGAGAAACTCTAGCAGCAGAGCGATCCCACCAGTGATCAAAAGGCAGTCTCCCCTCTCCATAGCAGAGTGATCCCACCAGTGATCAAAAGGCAGTCTCCCCTCTCTGTAGCAGAGTGATCCCACCAGTGATCAAAAGGCAGTCTCCCCTCTCCGTAGCAGAGCGATCCCACCAGTGATCAAAAGGCAGTCTCCCCTCTCCGTAGCAGAGCGATCCCACCAGTGATCAAAAGGCAGTCTCCCCTCTCCGTAGCAGAGTGATCCCACCAGTGATCAAATGGCAGCCTCCCCTCTCCGTAGCAGAGCGATCCCACCAGTGATCAAAAGGCAGTCTCCCCTCTCCGTAGCAGAGCGATCCCACCAGTGATCAAAAGGCAGTCTCCCCTCTCCGTAGCAGAGTGATCCCACCAGTGATCAAAAGGCAGTCTCCCCTCTCCGTAGCAGAGCGATCCCACCAGTGATCAAAAGGCAGTCTCCCCTCTCCGTAGCAGAGTGATCCCACCAGTGATCAAAAGGCAGTCTCCCCTCTCCATAGCAGAGCGATCCCACCAGTGATCAAAAGGCAGTCTCCCCTCTCCATAGCAGAGCGATCCCACCAGTGATCAAAAGGCAGTCTCCCCTCTCCATAGCAGAGCGATCCCACCAGTGATCAAAAGGCAGTCTCCCCTCTCTGACAGCAGAGCGATCCCACCAGTGATCAAAAGACAGTCTCCCCTCTCCGTAGCAGAGTGATCCTACCTGTGATCAAAAGGCAGTCTCCCCTCTCTGATAACAGAGTGATCCCACCAGTGATCAAAAGGCAGTCTCCCCTCTCCGGTAGCAGAGCGATCCCACCAGTGATCAAAAGGCAGTCTCCCCTCTCCATAGCAGAACGATCCCACCTGTGATCAAAAGGCAGTCTCCCCTCTCTGACAGCAGAGCGATCCCACCAGTGATCAAAAGGCAGTCTCCCCTCTCCGTAGCAGAGTGATCCCATCGGTGATCAAAGAGCAGGCAGCTAGTGCTCACCTCACCGTAGCTTTCTGCCCACAAAGATCCCACACACTGCCTCTGTCTCCTGGAATCCTCTCGGAGATTGCAGAATGCAAAAACACCCAAACGATCTCCAAACTTCAAATCACAGACTCCAACACAAAATCACATTCCACAAAAAAAAACAAACATGAAAGACATAAAAGAAGTGAAACATATGGTTGAGCGAGGGGAGAGTTGTACGCAGGCGCCATCTTGACTGAAAGGCTATTAATTAGTTCAAAGTAAATTTTGTTATCAAAGTATATACATGTCACCATATACAACCCTGAGATTCATTTTCCTGTGGGCATAATCAGCAAATCCATAGAATAGTATCTATAACAGGATCAATGAAAGATCAACCAGAGTGCAGAAGACAACAAACTGTGCAAATGCAAATATAAATAAACAACAGTAAATAATGAGAATATGAGGTAATGAGATAAAGAGTCCTTAAAGTGAGATCATTGGTTGTAGGAACATTTCAATGATGGGCAAGTGAGAGTAGTTATCCCCTTCTATTCAAGAGCCTGATGGTTGAGGGGTAGTAACTGTTCTTGAACCTGCTGGTGTGAGTCCTGAGGCTCCTGTACCTTCTACCTGATGGCAGCAGTGAGAAGAGAGCATGATCTGGGTGGTGGAGATCTCTGGTGATGGATACTGCTTTTCTATGACAGCATGTCATGTCGATGTGCTCAGTGGTTGGGAGGGCTTTACCCGTGGTGTACTGGGCTGAATCGACTGGCATTTTCCATTCCTGGGCATTGGTGTTTCCACACCAGGCTGTGATGCAGTCAGTCAGTACACTCTCCACCACAAATCTAGAGAAGTTTGTCAAAGTTTTAGATGTCATGCCGAATATCCACAGACTCCCAAGTATGTGGACGTGCTGAAATTGCACTTGCGTTCCTCCAGCATTTTGTGTGTGTTGCTCTGGATTTCCAGCATCTGCAGAATCTTTTGTGTTTATGATTTGCTGCTCCACTGTGAAGACTCTTCAAGGAATGCCTACCCTGAGGATGTTTAAATCTTCATTTTGATGTGAGTTCAGTGTAACCCTCATTCACCGCTCCCCCTCTGTGATCTCTACTGCTCTCCGACTCATTGGCCAAGCACTCACCCAGACCAGCCTATCAGATTCCTTCTCCAGCCCTTTACCTTTCCCACACATCTGGCTTCACCTACCACCTTCCAGCGTGTCCTCCTCCCCCCACCCCTCATTCAGGCATCTTCCCTCTTCCTTTCCAGTACTGAAGAAGATATCAGGCTGAAACGCTGACTGTTCACTCAGTTGTCTGTCCTGTTGAGTTCCTCCAGCATTTTGTGTGTGTTACTTAAGAAGAAAGGGAAGCATTTGTATTCTGGAAGATGATATGTGTTCTGCCAGATGGTTAAGTACCAGTTTGTCTGGTGCTGGGCAATAAGCCAACAGCACAAATCTTTCAAAGCTCTGGACTATAAACAGTATGGCTTACTCCCAGCTCAAAGTTCAAAGTCAATTTATTGTCAAAGTACATACTGCATGTGTCATTATATACAACCTGAGGTTCATTTCCTTGTGGGCATGCTCAGTAGTTATAAGAAACACAACATAATCAATGAAAGACTGCACGCAACGGGACGGACAACACCCAGCGTGCAAAAATAAAACTAACTGCCCAAAAATATAATATTAATTGTGGCAATACAGTACCAAGCGATTAACACAAAAATGATCAGAAATACATAATACAAGACAAGCAAATTCAAGACGATAAATGCAGAAAATGTCCAGAGAGATCAGAAACCATCCACTCGATACAGGATCCTGTAGTGGTTTAACTTTATCAGAGGCAAACATCATTTGCCAAAATCTTGCTTTAAAATACAAAGTCATAAAAGCAAACATACCTGACTATAAATGTAATTCTGATCCCGGTTAGAGTCAGACTCCTACAAATTATATTACAACCAATCCGTTATCACAGATAGGAGAATCCATAGTAGCTGTCTGGATATAATATTACAGAATAAACAAGCAAGAACAACTTATCTAATCGATACAGCTGTTCCAAACACACGTAACTCACAGAAATCAGTAAGTCAAAAACACTAGAAAGGTGCTGAATTAAAAGAGGAAATTGAAAGACTATGGATCATGAACAGGGTACACATTGTCCCGATAGTAATATCGACAACTGGTATCATCCCAAAGTCATGACACAATAGCATTAAAGAATTAGGCCTACGCAGCAATATTTATGTAGATCTCCAGAAAATCACAATATTAAACAGCGAGAGAACGGTCTGAAAGCTCCCAGCAATTGAGAAATTAGTGCGCTTGGCTATGCCCGTACCGCAAGTTTCACCAGCTTGAGCTGAGAAAAAAAAGTAAGTGACAAATATCGAGAACATGAGATGAAAGGTCCTTGAAAGTGACTCCATAGGTTGTGGGAACAGTTCAGTGTTGGGGTGAGTGAAGTTATCCCTCTGGTTCAAGATCCTGATGGTTGAGGGGTAATAACTGTTCCTCAGTCTGCTGGTGGGGGTCCTTCATGATGGATGCCGGCTTGTTGAGGCATCAGTCCTGGAAGATGTTCTGGATGCTGGGGAGACTTGTGCCCGTGGTGGAGCTGACTGAGTTTACAACCTTCTGCAGCTTATTTTGATCCTGTGCTGTGCCCACCTTCCCCCCTCCCCCATTCTGATGCAGCCTGTTAGAATGCTCTCTGCAGCTGTAGAAATTTTCAAGTGTCTTTGGTGATGTACCAAGTCTCTTCAAACTCCCAATGAAATATAGCCACTGTTGTACTTTCTTTCTAACCTCATCGATATGCTGAGCCCAGGGTAGGTCAATAGACAATAGACAATAGACAATAGGTGCAGAAGTAGACCATTCGGCCCCTCGAGTCTGCACCGCCGTTCTGAGATCATGGCTGATCATTCACTATCAATACCCAGTCCCTGCCTTGTCCCCATATCCCTTGATTCCCCTATCCATCAGATATCTATCCAGCTCCTTCTTGAAAGCATCCAGAGAATTGACGCCACCGTCTTCCGAGGCAGTGCATTCCACAACTCCACAACTCTCTGGGAGAAGAAGTTTTTCCTCAACTCTGTTTTAAATAACTGACCTCTTATTCTCCATCCATGCCCTCTGGTACTGGACTCTCCCAACATCTGGAACATATTTCCTGCCTCAATCCTATCAAATCCTTTAATTATCTTAAACGTTTCAATCAGATCCCCTCTCAACCTCCTCAATTCCAGCATGTACAAGCCCAATCTCTCCAATCTCTCTGCGTAAGACAGCCCTGCCATCCCAGGAATCAACCTAGTGAATCTACGCTGCACTTCCTCAATTGCCAGAATGTCCTTCCTTAAACCTGGAGACCAAAACTGTACACAATATTCCAGGTGTGGTCTCACCAGGGCCCTGTACAAATGCAAAAGGACATCCTTGCTCTTGTATTCAATTCCCCTTGTAATAAAGGCCAACATTCCATTTGCCCTCTTCACTGCCTGTTGCACTTGCTCATTCACCTTCCTCAGAGACGCTGACACCCAGGAACCTGAAATTGCTCATCCTTTTCACTTCTGATCCCTCGATGAGGACTGGAGAGTTTTCTCTCATCTTACCCTTTCTAAAGGCCCCAGTCAAGCTTTCAGTCTTCCTGATGCTGAGTTACCACTCAACCAGCTGATGATACTTCCTGTCGTTTTCCCTTCGAGGGCTTTGGTTTCCATACCAGGCTGTGATGCAGCCAAAGGAAGGCCTTTCCGTACCAAGAAATCACAAGTCCGACTCCACAGAATTCTAAAGGTTGTGTCAGCATGATTCTGTTCTGTTTTTTTAAGAACTGATTTTATTTGTCACACGTACAAGAAGGAGCAGTATTTATTTCAACAACTAACAGTCAGAAGTTGTGTTGGGAGCAGCCTGCAAGCGGCCACATAGCATACCCACAACCTGGTAAACGTAACCAACGTGTCTCTGGGGTGTGGGAGAAAACCAGGGCACCTGGAGGGAACACGTGCAGTCACAGGGAGAACGTCCCGACAGCAGGAACTGAACCTGGGTCACTGGCATTGTAATGGTGTTACGCTAACAGTGTTCCACGAACCGCCACCACAAAATATTCTCCGCTTGTCAATTTTGGACACATTTTATGTTACTGGAACCAAACATCAGAACAGAGAAACCCAAACACTTGGACAAAACAGCTTCAGTCTGCAAGGATGAACCTTTGGAATTGTGACGAGGAGCAATTTCTTTAGTCAGAGGGTGGTGAATCCGTGGAATTCATCGCTACAGACAAATGTGGAGGCCAATCCATTGGGGATGTTTAAAGCAGAGTTGATAGGCTCTTGATTAGTCAGGGTGTCAAAGGTTACAGGGAGAAGGCTGGAAAAATGGGGTTGAGAGGGATAATAAATCAGCCTCGATGGAATGTTGCAGCAGGTTCAATCAGCTGAATGGCCTAATTCTGCTCTGGTCTCTCACGGTCTTGTAATGGCCTCATTCTCTGCTCTTGGGCACAAAGGTTCAAGGGCTTCTGATGATGATGCTGTTCTTAGGAGTCAGTTGCTATGGTGACCACCTCCAGCTTCTTCCACACCTGCCTGCCCGGGAAAAAAAAACTCCTGTGGATTCTTTCTATGGCGGGAAGGTCAGGTGCGGGCGGGTTGGGCTTATCCCACCAGTCTGCTGCAACATGCCCTTCAGAGCAGGGTCACACGGGCGAGGCAGGCCACAGTGAAACACCTCCATCAGTGACGCAGATCTGTGCTGAGAGCATCCCTCAGGTACGTAAGCAGCAAGCAAGCAGAATTAGACAGTGACGTTGTCAGAGCACACTAACAATACTTAAGAGGAATCTTGACAGATCTTCAAATGGAAAAAAAAACATACAAAATGCTGGAGGAACTCAGCAGGTCAGGCAGCATCTATGGAGAGGGTTAAACAGTCAATGTTTCAGACCGAGACCCTTCATCAGGACTGGAAAGAAGCCAGAATAAGGTGGGGTGGGGGGTGCAGAAGGAGGACAGACTAGAAGATGATAGTTGCAGCCAGGTGGGTGGGGCAGGGGGGATGAAGTAAGAAACTAGGAGGTGATTGGTGGGAAAGACAAATGACTGAAGAGGAAGTAATTTGATAGGAAAGGAGAGTGGACCATGGGAGAAAAGGAGAGTGGACCATGGGAAAAAAGGAAAGGAGAGTGGACCATGGGAGAAAGGGAGGAGAGTGGACCGTGGGAGAAAGGGAAGGAGAGTGGACCGTGGGAGAAAGGAAGGAGAGTGGACCATGGGAGAGAGTGGACCATGGAGGAAAGGGAGGAGAGTGGACCGTGGGAGAAAGGGAAGGAGAGTGGACCGTGGGAGAAAGGGAAGGAGAGTGGACCATGGGAGAAAGGGAAGGAGAGTGGACCATAGGAGAAAGGAAAGGAGAGTGGACCATGGCAGAAGGGGAGGAGAGTGGACCATGGGAGGAGAGTGGGCCATTGGAGAAGGAGAGGAGGGTGAACCATGGGAGAAAGGGAAGGAGAGTGGACCATGGGAGAAAGGGAGGAGAGTGGACCATGGGAGAAAGGAAGGAGAGTAGACCATGGGAGAGAGTGGACCATGGAGGAAAGGGAGGAGAGTGGACCATGGAGGAAAGGGAGGAGAGTGGACCATGGGAGAAAGGAAGGAGAGTGGACCATGGGAGAGAGTGGACCATGGGAGAAAGGGAGGAGAGTGGACCATGGAGGAAAGGGAAGGAGAGTGGACCATGGGAGAAAGGAAGGAGAGTGGACCATGGGAGAGAGTGGACCATGGGAAAGAGTGGACCATGGGAGAAAGGGAGGAGAGTGGACCATGGGAGAAAGGGAAGGAGAGTGGACCATGGGAGAAAGGAAGGAGAGTGGACCATGGGAAAGAGTGGACCATGGGAGAAAGGGAGGAGAGTGGACCATGGGAGAAAGGGAAGGAGAGTGGACCATGGGAGAAAGGAAGGAGAGTGGACCATGGGAGAAAGGGAGGAGAGTGGACCATGGGAGAAAGGGAGGAGAGTGGACCATGGGAGAAAGGGAAGGAGAGTGGACCATGGGAGAAAGGAAGGAGAGTGGACCATGGGAGAGAGTGGACCATGGAGGAAAGGGAGGAGAGTGGACCATAGGAGAGAGTGGACCATGGGAGAAAGGGAAGGGGAGTGGACCATGGGAGAAAGGGAGGAGAGTGGACCATGGGAGAAAGGAAGAAGAGTGGACCATGGGAGAGAGTGGACCATGGGAGAGAGTGGACCATGGAGGAAAGGGAGGAGAGTGGACCATGGAGGAAAGGGAGGAGAGTGGACCATGGGAGAAAGGGAAGGAGAGTGGACCATGGGACCATGGGAGAGAGTGGACCATGGAGGAAAGGGAAGGAGAGTGGACCATGGAGGAAAGGGAGGAGAGTGGACCATGGGAGAGAGTGGACCATGGAGGAAAGGGAAGGAGAGTGGACCATGGGAGAGAGTGGACCATGGGAGAGAGTGGACCATGGAGGAAAGGGAGGAGAGTGGACCATGGAGGAAAGGGAGGAGAGTGGACCATGGAGGAAAGGAAGGAGAGTGGACCATGGGAGAGAGTGGACCATGGAGGAAAGGGAGGAGAGTGGACCATGGAGGAAAGGGAGGAGAGTGGACCATGGGAGAGAGTGGACCATGGAGGAAAGGGAGGAGAGTGGACCATGGGAGAGAGTGGACCATGGAGGAAAGGGAAGAAGAGTGGACCATGGGAGAGAGTGGACCATGGAGGAAAGGGAAGGAGAGTGGACCATGGGAGAGAGTGGACCATGGAGGAAAGGGAGGAGAGTGGACCATGGAGGAAAGGGAGGAGAGTGGACCATGGAGGAAAAGGAGGAGAGTGGACCATGGGAGAGAGTGGACCATGGAGGAAAGGGAGGAGAGTGGACCATGGGAGAGAGTGGACCATGGAGGAAAGGGAGGAGAGTGGACCATGGGAGAGAGTGGACCATGGAAGAAAGGGAGGAGAGTGGACCATGGAGGAAAGGAAGGAGAGTGGACCATGGGAGAGAGTGGACCATGGAGGAAAGGGAGGAGAGTGGACCATGGAGGAAAGGGAGGAGAGTGGACCATGGAGGAAAGGGAGGAGAGTGGACCGTGGGAGAGAGTGGACCATGGAGGAAAGGGAGGAGAGTGGACCATGGGAGAGAGTGGACCATGGAGGAAAGGGAGGAGAGTGGACCATGGAGGAAAGGGAGGAGAGTGGACCATGGAGGAAAGGGAAGGAGAGTGGACCATGGGAGAGAGTGGACCATGGAGGAAAGGGAAGGAGAGTGGACCATGGGAGAGAGTGGACCATGGAGGAAAGGGAAGGAGAGTGGACCATGGGAGAGAGTGGACCATGGAGGAAAGGGAGGAGAGTGGACCATGGAGGAAAGGGAGGAGAGTGGACCATGGAGGAAAGGGAGGAGAGTGGACCATGGAGGAAAAGGAGGAGAGTGGACCATGGAGGAAAGGGAGGAGAGTGGACCATGGGAGAGAGTGGACCATGGAGGAAAGGGAAGGAGAGTGGACCATGGGAGAGAGTGGACCATGGAGGAAAGGGAGGAGAGTGGACCATGGAGGAAAGGGAGGAGAGTGGACCATGGAGGAAAGGAAGGAGAGTGGACCATGGGAGAGAGTGGACCATGGAGGAAAGGGAAGAAGAGTGGACCATGGGAGAGAGTGGACCATGGAGGAAAGGGAGGAGAGTGGACCATGGGAGAGAGTGGACCATGGAGGAAAGGGAAGAAGAGTGGACCATGGGAGAGAGTGGACCATGGAGGAAAGGGAAGGAGAGTGGACCATGGGAGAGAGTGGACCATGGAGGAAAGGGAGGAGAGTGGACCATGGAGGAAAGGGAGGAGAGTGGACCATGGAGGAAAAGGAGGAGAGTGGACCATGGGAGAGAGTGGACCATGGAGGAAAGGGAGGAGAGTGGACCATGGGAGAGAGTGGACCATGGAGGAAAGGGAGGAGAGTGGACCATGGGAGAGAGTGGACCATGGAGGAAAGGGAGGAGAGTGGACCATGGGAGAGAGTGGACCATGGAGGAAAGGGAGGAGAGTGGACCATGGAGGAAAGGGAGGAGAGTGGACCATGGAGGAAAGGGAGGAGAGTGGACCGTGGGAGAGAGTGGACCATGGAGGAAAGGGAAGGAGAGTGGACCATGGAGGAAAGGGAAGGAGAGTGGACCATGGGAGAGAGTGGACCATGGAGGAAAGGGAAGGAGAGTGGACCATGGGAGAGAGTGGACCATGGAGGAAAGGGAAGGAGAGTGGACCATGGGAGAGAGTGGACCATGGAGGAAAGGGAGGAGAGTGGACCATGGAGGAAAGGGAGGAGAGTGGACCATGGAGGAAAGGGAGGAGAGTGGACCATGGAGGAAAAGGAGGAGAGTGGACCATGGAGGAAAGGGAGGAGAGTGGACCATGGGAAAGAGTGGACCATGGAGGAAAGGGAAGGAGAGTGGACCATGGGAGAGAGTGGACCATGGAGGAAAGGGAGGAGAGTGGACCATGGAGGAAAGGGAGGAGAGTGGACCATGGAGGAAAGGAAGGAGAGTGGACCATGGGAGAGAGTGGACCATGGAGGAAAGGGAAGAAGAGTGGACCATGGGAGAGAGTGGACCATGGAGGAAAGGGAGGAGAGTGGACCATGGGAGAGAGTGGACCATGGAGGAAAGGGAAGAAGAGTGGACCATGGGAGAGAGTGGACCATGGAGGAAAGGGAAGGAGAGTGGACCATGGGAGAGAGTGGACCATGGAGGAAAGGGAGGAGAGTGGACCATGGAGGAAAGGGAGGAGAGTGGACCATGGAGGAAAAGGAGGAGAGTGGACCATGGGAGAGAGTGGACCATGGAGGAAAGGGAGGAGAGTGGACCATGGGAGAGAGTGGACCATGGAGGAAAGGGAGGAGAGTGGACCATGGGAGAGAGTGGACCATGGAGGAAAGGGATGAGAGTGGACCATGGGAGAGAGTGGACCATGGAGGAAAGGGAGGAGAGTGGACCATGGAGGAAAGGGAGGAGAGTGGACCATGGAGGAAAGGGAGGAGAGTGGACCATGGAGGAAAGGGAAGGAGAGTGGACCATGGGAGAGAGTGGACCATGGAGGAAAGGGAAGGAGAGTGGACCATGGGAGAGAGTGGACCATGGAGGAAAGGGAGGAGAGTGGACCATGGAGGAAAGGGAGGAGAGTGGACCATGGAGGAAAGGAAGGAGAGTGGACCATGGGAGAGAGTGGACCATGGAGGAAAGGGAAGAAGAGTGGACCATGGGAGAGAGTGGACCATGGAGGAAAGGGAGGAGAGTGGACCATGGGAGAGAGTGGACCATGGAGGAAAGGGAAGAAGAGTGGACCATGGAGGAAAGGGAGGAGAGTGGACCATGGAGGAAAAGGAGGAGAGTGGACGATGGGAGAGAGTGGACCATGGAGGAAAGGGAGGAGAGTGGACCATGGGAGAGAGTGGACCATGGAGGAAAGGGAGGAGAGTGGACCATGGGAGAGAGTGGACCATGGAGGAAAGGGAGGAGAGTGGACCATGGGAGAGAGTGGACCATGGAGGAAAGGGAGGAGAGTGGACCATGGAGGAAAGGGAGGAGAGTGGACCATGGAGGAAAGGGAGGAGAGTGGACCGTGGGAGAGAGTGGACCATGGAGGAAAGGGAAGGAGAGTGGACCATGGAGGAAAGGGAAGGAGAGTGGACCATGGGAGAGAGTGGACCATGGAGGAAAGGGAAGGAGAGTGGACCATGGGAGAGAGTGGACCATGGAGGAAAGGGAAGGAGAGTGGACCATGGGAGAGAGTGGACCATGGAGGAAAGGGAGGAGAGTGGACCATGGAGGAAAGGGAGGAGAGTGGACCATGGAGGAAAAGGAGGAGAGTGGACCATGGAGGAAAGGGAGGAGAGTGGACCATGGAGGAAAGGGAGGAGAGTGGACCATGGGAGAGAGTGGACCATGGAGGAAAGGGAAGGAGAGTGGACCATGGGAGAGAGTGGACCATGGAGGAAAGGGAGGAGAGTGGACCATGGAGGAAAGGGAGGAGAGTGGACCATGGAGGAAAGGAAGGAGAGTGGACCATGGGAGAGAGTGGACCATGGAGGAAAGGGAGGAGAGTGGACCATGGGAGAGAGTGGACCATGGAGGAAAGGGAGGAGAGTGGACCATGGGAGAGAGTGGACCATGGAGGAAAGGGAGGAGAGTGGACCATGGGAGAGAGTGGACCATGGAGGAAAGGGAGGAGAGTGGACCATGGAGGAAAAGGAGGAGAGTGGACCATGGGAGAGAGTGGACCATGGAGGAAAGGGAGGAGAGTGGACCATGGGAGAGAGTGGACCATGGAGGAAAGGGAGGAGAGTGGACCATGGGAGAGAGTGGACCATGGAGGAAAGGGAGGAGAGTGGACCATGGGAGAGAGTGGACCATGGAGGAAAGGGAGGAGAGTGGACCATGGAGGAAAGGGAGGAGAGTGGACCATGGAGGAAAGGGAGGAGAGTGGACCGTGGGAGAGAGTGGACCATGGAGGAAAGGGAAGGAGAGTGGACCATGGAGGAAAGGGAAGGAGAGTGGACCATGGGAGAGAGTGGACCATGGAGGAAAGGGAAGGAGAGTGGACCATGGGAGAGAGTGGACCATGGAGGAAAGGGAAGGAGAGTGGACCATGGGAGAGAGTGGACCATGGAGGAAAGGGAGGAGAGTGGACCATGGAGGAAAGGGAGGAGAGTGGACCATGGAGGAAAGGGAGGAGAGTGGACCATGGAGGAAAGGGAGGAGAGTGGACCATGGAGGAAAGGAAGGAGAGTGGACCATGGGAGAGAGTGGACCATGGAGGAAAGGGAAGAAGAGTGGACCATGGGAGAGAGTGGACCATGGAGGAAAGGGAGGAGAGTGGACCATGGGAGAGAGTGGACCATGGAGGAAAGGGAAGAAGAGTGGACCATGGGAGAGAGTGGACCATGGAGGAAAGGGAAGGAGAGTGGACCATGGGAGAGAGTGGACCATGGAGGAAAGGGAGGAGAGTGGACCATGGAGGAAAGGGAGGAGAGTGGACCATGGAGGAAAAGGAGGAGAGTGGACCATGGGAGAGAGTGGACCATGGAGGAAAGGGAGGAGAGTGGACCATGGGAGAGAGTGGACCATGGAGGAAAGGGAGGAGAGTGGACCGTGGGAGAGAGTGGACCATGGAGGAAAGGGAAGGAGAGTGGACCATGGAGGAAAGGGAAGGAGAGTGGACCATGGGAGAGAGTGGACCATGGAGGAAAGGGAAGGAGAGTGGACCATGGGAGAGAGTGGACCATGGAGGAAAGGGAAGGAGAGTGGACCATGGGAGAGAGTGGACCATGGAGGAAAGGGAGGAGAGTGGACCATGGAGGAAAGGGAGGAGAGTGGACCATGGAGGAAAGGGAGGAGAGTGGACCATGGAGGAAAGGGAGGAGAGTGGACCATGGAGGAAAGGGAGGAGAGTGGACCATGGAGGAAAGGAAGGAGAGTGGACCATGGGAGAGAGTGGACCATGGAGGAAAGGGAAGAAGAGTGGACCATGGGAGAGAGTGGACCATGGAGGAAAGGGAGGAGAGTGGACCATGGGAGAGAGTGGACCATGGAGGAAAGGGAAGAAGAGTGGACCATGGGAGAGAGTGGACCATGGAGGAAAGGGAAGGAGAGTGGACCATGGGAGAGAGTGGACCATGGAGGAAAGGGAGGAGAGTGGACCATGGAGGAAAGGGAGGAGAGTGGACCATGGAGGAAAAGGAGGAGAGTGGACCATGGGAGAGAGTGGACCATGGAGGAAAGGGAGGAGAGTGGACCATGGGAGAGAGTGGACCATGGAGGAAAGGGAGGAGAGTGGACCATGGGAGAGAGTGGACCATGGAGGAAAGGGAGGAGAGTGGACCATGGGAGAGAGTGGACCATGGAGGAAAGGGAGGAGAGTGGACCATGGAGGAAAGGGAGGAGAGTGGACCATGGAGGAAAGGGAGGAGAGTGGACCATGGAGGAAAGGGAAGGAGAGTGGACCATGGGAGAGAGTGGACCATGGAGGAAAGGGAAGGAGAGTGGACCATGGGAGAGAGTGGACCATGGAGGAAAGGGAGGAGAGTGGACCATGGAGGAAAGGGAGGAGAGTGGACCATGGAGGAAAGGAAGGAGAGTGGACCATGGGAGAGAGTGGACCATGGAGGAAAGGGAAGAAGAGTGGACCATGGGAGAGAGTGGACCATGGAGGAAAGGGAGGAGAGTGGACCATGGGAGAGAGTGGACCATGGAGGAAAGGGAAGAAGAGTGGACCATGGAGGAAAGGGAGGAGAGTGGACCATGGAGGAAAAGGAGGAGAGTGGACCATGGGAGAGAGTGGACCATGGAGGAAAGGGAGGAGAGTGGACCATGGGAGAGAGTGGACCATGGAGGAAAGGGAGGAGAGTGGACCATGGGAGAGAGTGGACCATGGAGGAAAGGGAGGAGAGTGGACCATGGGAGAGAGTGGACCATGGAGGAAAGGGAGGAGAGTGGACCATGGAGGAAAGGGAAGGAGAGTGGACCATGGGAGAGAGTGGACCATGGAGGAAAGGGAAGGAGAGTGGACCATGGGAGAGAGTGGACCATGGAGGAAAGGGAAGGAGAGTGGACCATGGGAGAGAGTGGACCATGGAGGAAAGGGAGGAGAGTGGACCATGGAGGAAAGGGAGGAGAGTGGACCATGGAGGAAAGGGAGGAGAGTGGACCATGGAGGAAAAGGAGGAGAGTGGACCATGGAGGAAAGGGAGGAGAGTGGACCATGGGAGAGAGTGGACCATGGAGGAAAGGGAAGGAGAGTGGACCATGGGAGAGAGTGGACCATGGAGGAAAGGGAGGAGAGTGGACCATGGAGGAAAGGGAGGAGAGTGGACCATGGAGGAAAGGAAGGAGAGTGGACCATGGGAGAGAGTGGACCATGGAGGAAAGGGAGGAGAGTGGACCATGGGAGAGAGTGGACCATGGAGGAAAGGGAGGAGAGTGGACCATGGGAGAGAGTGGACCATGGAGGAAAGGGAGGAGAGTGGACCATGGAGGAAAAGGAGGAGAGTGGACCATGGGAGAGAGTGGACCATGGAGGAAAGGGAGGAGAGTGGACCATGGGAGAGAGTGGACCATGGAGGAAAGGGAGGAGAGTGGACCATGGGAGAGAGTGGACCATGGAGGAAAGGGAGGAGAGTGGACCATGGGAGAGAGTGGACCATGGAGGAAAGGGAGGAGAGTGGACCATGGAGGAAAGGGAGGAGAGTGGACCATGGAGGAAAGGGAGGAGAGTGGACCGTGGGAGAGAGTGGACCATGGAGGAAAGGGAAGGAGAGTGGACCATGGAGGAAAGGGAAGGAGAGTGGACCATGGGAGAGAGTGGACCATGGAGGAAAGGGAAGGAGAGTGGACCATGGGAGAGAGTGGACCATGGAGGAAAGGGAAGGAGAGTGGACCATGGGAGAGAGTGGACCATGGAGGAAAGGGAGGAGAGTGGACCATGGAGGAAAGGGAGGAGAGTGGACCATGGAGGAAAGGGAGGAGAGTGGACCATGGAGGAAAGGGAGGAGAGTGGACCATGGAGGAAAGGGAGGAGAGTGGACCATGGAGGAAAGGAAGGAGAGTGGACCATGGGAGAGAGTGGACCATGGAGGAAAGGGAAGAAGAGTGGACCATGGGAGAGAGTGGACCATGGAGGAAAGGGAGGAGAGTGGACCATGGGAGAGAGTGGACCATGGAGGAAAGGGAAGAAGAGTGGACCATGGGAGAGAGTGGACCATGGAGGAAAGGGAGGAGAGTGGACCATGGAGGAAAGGGAGGAGAGTGGACCATGGAGGAAAAGGAGGAGAGTGGACCATGGGAGAGAGTGGACCATGGAGGAAAGGGAGGAGAGTGGACCATGGGAGAGAGTGGACCATGGAGGAAAGGGAGGAGAGTGGACCGTGGGAGAGAGTGGACCATGGAGGAAAGGGAAGGAGAGTGGACCATGGAGGAAAGGGAAGGAGAGTGGACCATGGGAGAGAGTGGACCATGGAGGAAAGGGAAGGAGAGTGGACCATGGGAGAGAGTGGACCATGGAGGAAAGGGAAGGAGAGTGGACCATGGGAGAGAGTGGACCATGGAGGAAAGGGAGGAGAGTGGACCATGGAGGAAAGGGAGGAGAGTGGACCATGGAGGAAAGGGAGGAGAGTGGACCATGGAGGAAAGGGAGGAGAGTGGACCATGGAGGAAAGGGAGGTGAGTGGACCATGGAGGAAAGGAAGGAGAGTGGACCATGGGAGAGAGTGGACCATGGAGGAAAGGGAAGAAGAGTGGACCATGGGAGAGAGTGGACCATGGAGGAAAGGGAGGAGAGTGGACCATGGGAGAGAGTGGACCATGGAGGAAAGGGAAGAAGAGTGGACCATGGGAGAGAGTGGACCATGGAGGAAAGGGAAGGAGAGTGGACCATGGGAGAGAGTGGACCATGGAGGAAAGGGAGGAGAGTGGACCATGGAGGAAAGGGAGGAGAGTGGACCATGGAGGAAAAGGAGGAGAGTGGACCATGGGAGAGAGTGGACCATGGAGGAAAGGGAGGAGAGTGGACCATGGGAGAGAGTGGACCATGGAGGAAAGGGAGGAGAGTGGACCATGGGAGAGAGTGGACCATGGAGGAAAGGGAGGAGAGTGGACCATGGGAGAGAGTGGACCATGGAGGAAAGGGAGGAGAGTGGACCATGGAGGAAAGGGAGGAGAGTGGACCATGGAGGAAAGGGAGGAGAGTGGACCATGGAGGAAAGGGAAGGAGAGTGGACCATGGGAGAGAGTGGACCATGGAGGAAAGGGAAGGAGAGTGGACCATGGGAGAGAGTGGACCATGGAGGAAAGGGAGGAGAGTGGACCATGGAGGAAAGGGAGGAGAGTGGACCATGGAGGAAAGGAAGGAGAGTGGACCATGGGAGAGAGTGGACCATGGAGGAAAGGGAAGAAGAGTGGACCATGGGAGAGAGTGGACCATGGAGGAAAGGGAGGAGAGTGGACCATGGGAGAGAGTGGACCATGGATGAAAGGGAAGAAGAGTGGACCATGGAGGAAAGGGAGGAGAGTGGACCATGGAGGAAAAGGAGGAGAGTGGACCATGGGAGAGAGTGGACCATGGAGGAAAGGGAGGAGAGTGGACCATGGGAGAGAGTGGACCATGGAGGAAAGGGAGGAGAGTGGACCATGGGAGAGAGTGGACCATGGAGGAAAGGGAGGAGAGTGGACCATGGGAGAGAGTGGACCATGGAGGAAAGGGAGGAGAGTGGACCATGGAGGAAAGGGAGGAGAGTGGACCATGGAGGAAAGGGAGGAGAGTGGACCATGGAGGAAAGGGAGGAGAGTGGACCGTGGGAGAGAGTGGACCATGGAGGAAAGGGAAGGAGAGTGGACCATGGAGGAAAGGGAAGGAGAGTGGACCATGGGAGAGAGTGGACCATGGAGGAAAGGGAAGGAGAGTGGACCATGGGAGAGAGTGGACCATGGAGGAAAGGGAAGGAGAGTGGACCATGGGAGAGAGTGGACCATGGAGGAAAGGGAGGAGAGTGGACCATGGAGGAAAGGGAGGAGAGTGGACCATGGAGGAAAGGGAGGAGAGTGGACCATGGAGGAAAAGGAGGAGAGTGGACCATGGAGGAAAGGGAGGAGAGTGGACCATGGGAGAGAGTGGACCATGGAGGAAAGGGAAGGAGAGTGGACCATGGGAGAGAGTGGACCATGGAGGAAAGGGAGGAGAGTGGACCATGGAGGAAAGGGAGGAGAGTGGACCATGGAGGAAAGGAAGGAGAGTGGACCATGGGAGAGAGTGGACCATGGAGGAAAGGGAGGAGAGTGGACCATGGGAGAGAGTGGACCATGGAGGAAAGGGAGGAGAGTGGACCATGGGAGAGAGTGGACCATGGAGGAAAGGGAGGAGAGTGGACCATGGGAGAGAGTGGACCATGGAGGAAAGGGAGGAGAGTGGACCATGGAGGAAAAGGAGGAGAGTGGACCATGGGAGAGAGTGGACCATGGAGGAAAGGGAGGAGAGTGGACCATGGGAGAGAGTGGACCATGGAGGAAAGGGAGGAGAGTGGACCATGGGAGAGAGTGGACCATGGAGGAAAGGGAGGAGAGTGGACCATGGGAGAGAGTGGACCATGGAGGAAAGGGAGGAGAGTGGACCATGGAGGAAAGGGAGGAGAGTGGACCATGGAGGAAAGGGAGGAGAGTGGACCGTGGGAGAGAGTGGACCATGGAGGAAAGGGAAGGAGAGTGGACCATGGAGGAAAGGGAAGGAGAGTGGACCATGGGAGAGAGTGGACCATGGAGGAAAGGGAAGGAGAGTGGACCATGGGAGAGAGTGGACCATGGAGGAAAGGGAAGGAGAGTGGACCATGGGAGAGAGTGGACCATGGAGGAAAGGGAGGAGAGTGGACCATGGAGGAAAGGGAGGAGAGTGGACCATGGAGGAAAGGGAGGAGAGTGGACCATGGAGGAAAAGGAGGAGAGTGGACCATGGAGGAAAAGGAGGAGAGTGGACCATGGAGGAAAGGGAGGAGAGTGGACCATGGGAGAGAGTGGACCATGGAGGAAAGGGAAGGAGAGTGAACCATGGGAGAGAGTGGACCATGGAGGAAAGGGAGGAGAGTGGACCATGGAGGAAAGGGAGGAGAGTGGACCATGGAGGAAAGGGAGGAGAGTGGACCATGGAGGAAAGGAAGGAGAGTGGACCATGGGAGAGAGTGGACCATGGAGGAAAGGGAAGAAGAGTGGACCATGGGAGAGAGTGGACCATGGAGGAAAGGGAGGAGAGTGGACCATGGGAGAGAGTGGACCATGGAGGAAAGGGAAGAAGAGTGGACCATGGGAGAGAGTGGACCATGGAGGAAAGGGAAGGAGAGTGGACCATGGGAGAGAGTGGACCATGGAGGAAAGGGAGGAGAGTGGACCATGGAGGAAAGGGAGGAGAGTGGACCATGGAGGAAAAGGAGGAGAGTGGACCATGGGAGAGAGTGGACCATGGAGGAAAGGGAGGAGAGTGGACCATGGGAGAGAGTGGACCATGGAGGAAAGGGAGGAGAGTGGACCATGGGAGAGAGTGGACCATGGAGGAAAGGGAGGAGAGTGGACCATGGGAGAGAGTGGACCATGGAGGAAAGGGAGGAGAGTGGACCATGGAGGAAAGGGAGGAGAGTGGACCATGGAGGAAAGGGAAGGAGAGTGGACCATGGGGGAAAGGGAAGGAGAGTGGACCATGGGAGAGAGTGGACCATGGAGGAAAGGGAAGGAGAGTGGACCATGGGAGAGAGTGGACCATGGAGGAAAGGGAAGGAGAGTGGACCATGGGAGAGTGTGGACCATGGAGGAAAGGGAGGAGAGTGGACCATGGAGGAAAGGGAGGAGAGTGGACCATGGAGGAAAGGGAGGAGAGTGGACCATGGAGGAAAAGGAGGAGAGTGGACCATGGAGGAAAGGGAGGAGAGTGGACCATGGGAGAGAGTGGACCATGGAGGAAAGGGAAGGAGAGTGGACCATGGGAGAGAGTGGACCATGGAGGAAAGGGAGGAGAGTGGACCATGGAGGAAAGGGAGGAGAGTGGACCATGGAGGAAAGGAAGGAGAGTGGACCATGGGAGAGAGTGGACCATGGAGGAAAGGGAGGAGAGTGGACCATGGAGGAAAGGGAGGAGAGTGGACCATGGGAGAGAGTGGACCATGGAGGAAAGGGAGGAGAGTGGACCATGGGAGAGAGTGGACCATGGAGGAAAGGGAAGAAGAGTGGACCATGGGAGAGAGTGGACCATGGAGGAAAGGGAAGGAGAGTGGACCATGGGAGAGAGTGGACCATGGAGGAAAGGGAGGAGAGTGGACCATGGAGGAAAGGGAGGAGAGTGGACCATGGAGGAAAAGCAGGAGAGTGGACCATGGGAGAGAGTGGACCATGGAGGAAAGGGAGGAGAGTGGACCATGGGAGAGAGTGGACCATGGAGGAAAGGGAGGAGAGTGGACCATGGGAGAGAGTGGACCATGGAGGAAAGGGAGGAGAGTGGACCATGGGAGAGAGTGGACCATGGAGGAAAGGGAGGAGAGTGGACCATGGAGGAAAGGGAGGAGAGTGGACCATGGAGGAAAGGGAGGAGAGTGGACCATGGAGGAAAGGGAGGAGAGTGGACCATGGAAGAAAGGGAGGAGAGTGGACCGTGGGAGAGAGTGGACCATGGAGGAAAGGGAGGAGAGTGGACCATGGGAGAGAGTGGACCATGGAGGAAAGGGAGGAGAGTGGACCATGGAGGAAAGGGAGGAGAGTGGACCATGGAGGAAAGGGAGGAGAGTGGACCATGGGAGAGAGTGGACCATGGAGGAAAGGGAGGAGAGTGGACCATGGGAGAGAGTGGACCATGGAGGAAAGGGAGGAGAGTGGACCATGGAGGAAAGGGAGGAGAGTGGACCATGGAGGAAAGGGAGGAGAGTGGACCATGGAAGAAAGGGAGGAGAGTGGACCGTGGGAGAGAGTGGACCATGGAGGAAAGGGAGGAGAGTGGACCATGGGAGAGAGTGGACCATGGAGGAAAGGGAGGAGAGTGGACCATGGAGGAAAGGGAGGAGAGTGGACCATGGGAGAGAGTGGACTATGGAGGAAAGGGAGGAGAGTGGACCATGGGAGAGAGTGGACCATGGAGGAAAGGGAGGAGAGTGGACCATGGGAGAGAGTGGACCATGGAGGAAAGGGAGGAGAGTGGACCATGGAGGAAAGGGAGGAGAGTGGACCATGGAGGAAAGGGAGGAGAGTGGACCATGGGAGAGAGTGGACTATGGAGGAAAGGGAGGAGAGTGGACCATGGAGGAAAGGGAGGAGAGTGGACCATGGAGGAAAGGGAGGAGAGTGGACCATGGGAGAGAGTGGACTATGGAGGAAAGGGAGGAGAGTGGACCATGAGAGAAAGGCAGGAGAAAGGGAACCAGAGGGGTGTGGTAGTGAAGAGGAGAAGAGGTGAGAGGGGATCAAGAATGAGGAATGGAGAAAGGGTGAAGGAGGAAGGGGGAGTGATTACCATAATTCAAAGAAATCGATGTTCACGCCATCAGTTTTTTTTATTGTGACACAACATGGAATAGGCCTATCTGGCCCTTTGAAGCACGATACCCAACAATCCTCAGCATTTTACCCTGGTCTAATTATAGGACAATTTTCAATGACCAATTAACCTACTAACCGGTAGGTCTTTGGACTGTGGGAGGAAATCCAGAGGTGGGAATTGAACCCAAGTTGCCTGTACTGTAAAGCATGTGGAATTGGAAGCATAGCAACACTTGCGGGCTGCCACCAGTCCATCCTCGGACATTGTTGACTCAAGCAATGCTTCAATATACCTGTGACGAAGTTAATCTAATTGTATGACAGGCATCCGTCCAACAAAGACTCTTGCAGGAACACACAGGCAATGCTGGATGTCAGGCAGCATCTACAGAGGCAGATAAACAGTTGATGTGATGAAGCTTCTAGGCCTGGTGCTGCCCGAGATCCTCCAGCAACTTTGTGCCATGTTCCTCGGGATTTCCAGCATCAGCAGAACCTCTTGCACCAAGATACAGAGAGTTCAACGTAAACTTATCAAAGTACATATATCTCATCATCTACAACCCTAAGATTCTTTTTCGCCGGCATTCACAGTAAATACAAAGAAACACAATAGAACCAACGAAAAACTACACACAACACAGGCAAACAGCCAACCTGGGATCTTTCATTCAGCCATTCCGCTTTAAATGAACTCAAGTCCTTCTGCGCTCCACACCCTTTGCTTCGTTGGAATTCAACATAGAAAATCAATAATTTTTTCAATAAAAGCAGTATAAATAAGCCACTTCTACAACCTGCAGGCAAATCACCACAAGCTCCACGTGGTCAACACTGTCCACACCGGAAAAAGAAATGTGATTGTGTATGATCATGAAACATACATGCTAACGAGGTGGAGGGTGACGACCATTCCTTTATGGGCTAGTAGCAAAAGATGTGCGCACTACTTAGAGGGTACATTGTTTAGGAGCCTGATGGTTGAGGGGTAATAACTGTTCCTAAACCTGGTGGTGCGAGAACCAAGGCTCCCTCTACCTCCTTCCTGGTGCTAGTGCGGAGAAGTGGACAGTGGCCATGCTCGTTTGCCCACCTTCTGCCAATGTCCAACATGGATACGCCTCTATCGTGTGCACTGGCCTCCCAGCATCGAGGACACCTTCAAAAGGTGATGCCTCAAAAGGTGGCATCCATCATTAAGGACTCCATCACCCAGGACACCCCTCTTCTCATTGCTACTGTCAGGTAGGAGGTACAGGAGCCTGAAGACACACACTCAGCGTTTCAGGAACAGCTTCTTCCCCTCTGCCATCAGATTTTTGAACGGTCCATGAACCTGTAAACACCACCTCAGTATTTTTGTTCTCTTTTTGCACCATTTACTTTAATTCAATTTTTCTGTATACATTTCTTATAGTAATTTATAATTTTTATTATATATTGCTCTGTACTGCTGCAAAACAACATATTTCATGCCATATGCCAATGATATTAAACCTGATTCTCAACGTTTCTACGTACCTGTTGTTATTGTGCTTAAAGTAAAGGCTGCCCTAGAGAGTTTTTGTGGTTTAATACCAGTAGCTGAGCTAATTATTTCATTCTCAGAACAAAATGCAGTTTTTCGGTACCTGGCCTGTACAGAAACCAACCAAGAAACACAGTCTACTTGAACAGCACCACTGACAGCACTCGGACCTTTGCAAAGTTAAAATGAACTGTTGTCGGCAAAGTGGAAAATCAAACATTCTACCTTGAGCATTTCCTCCTCCTTGCCCGGTGAAGCAAACTGATTAGAATTGCCAGGGCTCTGAATTTCATGTTCCTGCCAGGCATGTCCGCACTGACACAGCGGTGCAGCTTCTCACGGCCTCAGCTGCTATCCTAGGAGCCGGGGGGGTGGGGGTGTGCTGTTGGATAACTCACTCACACTCTGTCTGCGTGAGGATTCAGAGTTAAACAGCTCCCGACTTTTACAGGAGGGCTATCCTTGCTAAAAGCGAGGTAAGGGGGTGGGTTTGACAGGGCCCCATTCTCTCATTTACACCTCCCACCTCTGACAAAACTCACTCGCAATATAAAATTGCAGCTTTTTAAAACATGCCTCCAATTCCATATCTTGGCTGTGGATTCGCTTTCATAAAGGGAAGGGGTGGGGCTTCCCGTGGAATGTTGACTAAACCCTTCCACCTACCCGTCGTCATCAGAGAGCAGCCAGCGACACTCACCAAGTACCGGGGGGGACTCAGCAGGTCAGGCAGCGTCGACGGAGGGGAGTAAACTGGGACTGAGCCCCTTCATCAGGATTTGAAACCACGGGGAGAGAAGCCATAATCAGTGGAGGAAGGGAGGGGGAGGAGAACAAGCTGGCAGGTGAGACCAGGTGAGGGGGAAGGCGGGTGGGTGAACAGTTGAGTACAGACCCTTCGGCCCACAATTGTGCTGAACCAACTAAATTAGAAATACAACGGCCAATAATCTTTCTGCCTACACAATGTCCATATCCCTCCATTTTCCTCACATTCATGCTCCTATCTAAACACCTCTTAAAAAATCTCTAATGTTCCTCCCTGTACCATCACCCCAGACAGTGGATTCCAGACACTCCCAATCTCTGTGTATAAAACTTGCCCCTCACATCTCCTTTGAAATTACCCCCTCTCACCTTAAATGCATGCCCTCTGGTATTAGACATTTCAACCCTGGGGAAAAAGGTATGTTCTACCTACTCTGTCTACGTCCCTCATATTCTTATAAACCCCTGTCAGATCTCCCTCAGCCTTTGCTACTCCAGCGAGGGGTGGAAGGGTGAAGTGAGACACCGGGAGGCGATAGGTGGAAGAGGTACAGGACTGTAGAGTGGACCATGGGAGAAAGGATCTCAGTCCCAAACTTCTCCAGAGACGCTGCCTGACCTGCTGAGTTCCTCCAGCGTTTTGTGCCTGTTGCTCGCGAGTTCCAGCATCTGCTGAACCTCTTGTGTTAACTGTCTAGAGTGGACGCTTCAGAAGGCAAGCAGGTAACTCGATCTGTAACTGCGGGATGGACAGAGTTCTGTAATCACGGTCTCAGACCGATGGAACTATGCAGATTGACAGGGCAGACACACACACACAACAAAAAAAATGCAAACTGCCGGGCCACACGCACAACAAAAAACTAGCTGTTGAGAGATGGACGTTAACTTCGCGTCAATAGATTCACACTCCACTCCAGTCAGTAACCCAGCCAACGAGGCCGGAGCCGGGGGAAATGTTCACAGTCAGTGCGAGAGGAAACATTGTTCAAAAGCCTGGCTTCTGCACACTGTACCTGCAATATCACCATGGATAGTTGAAACACAAATAACTTGCTACTCGATACACACAACATTCCTCGTGCTCAGCTGTGGTTATTTATTTTGAAAAATGATTTGTTGCTCTCTGCTGACTGGAGCAGGCACCAGGCCTTGAATGGTCTATCACAGACGACAACTGCTGTCTGAATCCCAGGGTGTAGGACAGACACGGAACAACTTGCATGCAAAATGCTGAAGGGTCATCATAACTTTAAATTTTCAACACACCCTATTAAAGGTTTTTAATCAGGCTACATTTGTGTGACAAGGTTGGTGGTTAAAGGGTCTGTCCATGGCCTCCTCTACTGCCGCGATGAGCCTAAACTCAGGTTGGAGGAGCAATGCATCATATTCTGTCTGGGTAGCCTCCAACCTGATGTCACGAACGTCAATTTCTTCAACTTCTGATATCTTCTCCCCCTCCCCATTCTCTTTTTTTCCATTCTGCATTCTGGCTCCCATCTTTGCTCTTCTCTGCTCCTCACCCTCCTATCACCTCCACCCGCTGCCCCTCCTTCCCTTTCTCCCCTTTTTCTTCAGCCCTTTACCAATCACCTCCCAGCTTCTCACTTCATCACCCTCCCCCACCCAGCCACCTTACCCCTCACCCCCACCTGGTCTCACCTATCACCTGCCAGCTCGTCACACTCTCCCTCCTTCTATCTTCTGATTCAGGCTTCTTCGCTCTTCCTTCCCAGCCCTGATGAAGGGTCTCAGCCTGAAACATCGGCGGGATATTGCTCTCCACAGATGCTGCCTGACCTGCTGAGTTCCTCCAGCATTTTGTGGCTGTTGCTCTGGATTTCCAACATTTCTGGTGTTTTAGAAACAGGACAGTCAACTAGTCTCCCCTGTACAACCTGGTTCTACTTTAGAGAGGACTACCTTGCAGCCTCAGATCAGGATCAGATATGGGATTATTAGACCTTGAAGGTCCAGTTCCTCACTGAGAAATTCCTTACCAGTGAGTGAGGGAGCAGGAATTGTTTGAACCTGTCAGACTCACTTATTACCTCCAAATATTGACAACATTCCCCTCCACTGCAAGAACATCCAGTCAGGATTAAGAGATTGTGATCTGTGTCTTTGGTGTTCAGATGCAGACAGGACGCTGTCAGGAGCAACACGTAGAGTGCTGGAGCACAGAGCCAGAACCTTCATCCCACCTAGTTCATGCTGAACTGTTATTCTGCCTAGTCCCATCACTTCGCTCCTGTTCCATAGCTCTCTATAGTCCTCCCATCCATGTACCTATCCAAATTTCTTCTAAATGCTGCAATCAATTCTGCATAACCACTTCCACTGATAGTGCATTCCACACTCTCACCACCCTCTGAGTGAAAAAACTCTCCCTCAGGTTCACCCTTAAACATTTCACCTTTTACCCTTAACCCATGACCTCTGGTTCTGGTCCTACCCAGCCTCCGTGGAAAAAGCCTATCTGTACCCCTCATAATTTTATATAGTTCTATCAAATTTTCCTCTTATTCTCCTACACTCTAGGAAATAAAGTTTTAACCAATTTAATCTTTCTCTATAACTCAGGTCCTTAAGTACTGGCAACATGCATGTAAATTTTCCCTGCACTTGTTCAGTCTTATTTACATCCTCCCTGTTTGTAGGTGACCAGAACTGCACACAATACTCCAAATTTAGCCTCAACACTGTCTTATACAACTTCAACATAACATCCCAATTCCTGTACTTTGGCCAATGTCTTTATGACCCTATCTACCTGTGATGTCACTTTAAAGGAATTAAGGATCTGTATTCCCAGATTCCCTCTTCTTAGTGCCCTACCGCTCACTGTGTAAGCCCTACTCTCTTTGTCAAACCCTCACACTTGTCTTTGAACTCACTGGCAGATTTACTCTGCTGCGCTCTCTGTAGAAGAGGTTAACTTCGTAGGCAAAGTGAGCGGGCAAGAACTGAGCATCAGACCAGAAACACAGACATGATTCATAGTAACCGGTGCACTTTGCCAAGGCACTTGGCAGTGCGCCTGGGTTGGCTTTACATTGAGGGTGGGATGAGGAAGCAGCCTACACTCTATTGAACTGGGTCACGTTAAAACAGAGATCCCTGTATGATGGAGATTCCAGGCTTTCTTTTAAACTTCAATCCATTTGCCTTGTTTCTCATTACTTTCAGTGGGGTCTGACACATTTAGCAGCAGGATTTCCATTGTTGTTAAGCTAACCCAGCATCTAGAGGACATGTCAAACAGCTCGCTCCAGCAGTTTAATAGAAACAGACTCTGTATTGTGTTGGCTTAGGGTGTAGAATTGTGTATTTTCTGAGTGGTTTAACTTTCCTATGCTTGCTTATAACTCTGCAATTTCTTGTGGTCACATGCAGAGTAGCTGCCATAACAAACCGTTATTCACCTAGATAGGATGCTTTCTATGCAGCATCTATAACAGCCTGGGGCATCAGATTTGGAGTCAATGTGGGCACCCTCTGTAAGAAAGTTTAAATGTTCTTCCCACGTGCAGATGGGTTTCCTCCCACAGTCCAAAGACATTCCGGTTAGTAGGTTAATCGGTCATTGGAAATTGTCCTGTGATTAGGCTCGGATTAAATCAGTGGGTTGCTGGGCAGTGTGGCTGATTGGGCCGGAAGGGCCTGCTCCGTACCGTATCACTGGAATTAAAAAAAAAATCAATAAGGACTTGCCAAACTTCTTTAGCCTCCTGAGGAACCAGAGGAGGTGGTGAACTCTCTTGTCTACGGTGCTCCAAGGAACAGAGCTGGTGATGTTCACTCTTCCGAACTTGAAGCTCTCAACTTCAGCACCAGTGAAATGGATAATAAACCACCCGTGTTCCTTCTCTTCAGCTGCTCTTTCCCTCCTTTGTCTCTCTTTCTCTGTTCCCTCTCTCCGTGCTTCAGTTCAAGTTTAACTGTCAGCCGTATGCAAATTCCCATGAATACAACCAAATGAAACAGCGTTACTCTGCGGCCAACGTGCAACACACTTGGTGAGCCAAGGTGCTTCTTTATATCTCTCCTTTGTTCTTATAACACTTAATAAAATTATCATAAGCAACAAGATTTATACCTCATTCTTAACTGCTGAATCACACGAGCATCAGGATCCATCAGCGGGCCACAAATCTGGCTGAAAGTTAAACAAGTCATCTCCGCAGAATCTCAGTTCCAAAGTATATTCCTTCTCCCTTCCTACTTCACCTCCCATTATCCCTCTTTCCCAGAACTCTCAGGAGTTTGAGAAGATTTAGTATGATACCAAAGGTTCTAGCAAACTTCTACAGATGTGCTATGGAGAGCATTCAAACTGACCGCTTCACCATCCGGTACGGAAGGGCCACTGCGCATGATTGGCAAAACCGGCAGAAAGTTGAAAACTCAGCCAGCTCCGTCACTGGCACTCGCGCTCCCCCCCCCCCCCCCAGCATCGACGACATCTTCAAAAGGCAGCATCCATCATTAATGACCCCCATCACCCAGGACATGCCCTTTCTCACTGGTACCATCGAGGAGGAGGTACAGGAGCCTGAAGACACACACTCAATGTTTTTAGCTTCTTCCCAACAGATTTCTGAATGGATAAAGAACACATAGCCATTACCTCAGTATTTTTCACTCCTTTTTGCACTACTTAAATATTTAAAGCATGTACAGCATTGTGCAAAAGTGTTGGGAAGACATATGTAGCTAGGGTGCCTAAGACTTTTGCACGGTACTGTATTAGACAATGTGGAGCTGAGAGCAAATCTGTAAATCTGGTGGAAGCAAAGGATATTGGGAATCGTGAAGGTGGAGCACCGTGGGGGGTGAGGGGTGAGACAGGTGGCAGAGAAAGAATGCCAGGGGTGGGTGGCACAAATGCAAATACACCCAGCCCTGAGACATGTGGTGAACTATGTGCCTGTCTGGACACGCCCTCTGCTGACTGCTCCTGTGGCTCCTCCCACAGGCCCCTGTATAAAGGCGATCTGAGGCCTGACGCTCGGCCTCAGTCTCCAGGATGTAGTATGATGGACACTCACTCCTGGTTCCTTCTTCCAGTCAATAAAAGCCGATATCTCGCCTTACGTCTCAGTGTGAGTTATTGATGGTGCATCAAGACACCAAACAATTGATTATGGAATGTCTCTCTGATGTTTCCCACTCCCTCCCCTCTCCCGTCCCCTTTTCCAACCATGATTCCCCTCTCCCTGCCCCCTTCCCACTCTCAGTCCACGATAGAGACCCATATCAGAATCAAGTTTATCATCACTCACGTTTGATTTTTTAGGCAGCAGTACAGTGCAATACATAAAATTACCACAGTACTGAGTGAAAGTCTTTGGCACCCTTGCATAAATGTGCCTAAGACTTTTGCGCAGGACTGTATATCTTTCAGTAATTTGAAGATTTTTTATTATTATGTATTGCAATGTACTGCTACCGCAAAACAACAGCTTTCGTGACGTACGACAATGATATTAAACCTGATTCTGACTGTGGAGACAGCTGTTGGACATTCTGCAACACACTATTTAAAGCTTTCTTACTCCATTGGCTGCTCTCCAAACCCTGGGCACTTTTCCTGTTTCGAGTCATTCCCGAAAAATTACAACGAAGATCTGATTGGCTGCTCTGCATGTTTCCAGTGAAATCTTTCCTTGGAATTATTTTTTAATTCCTAGGCCAGTGGTTGCTTTATTTCCTTTCTCTATTTCTTTTAATACTTTCTTTGTTTTCAGCTCTGGGAGGTCTGTCCAAGATCTCCCAGATGAACAGAAGAATGATTCAGTTTGTACATTTATTCTTAGTTAGTTGAAATTACGTCACATTTGCGATTATTAAGCGGGACTGCCTCCACAACCTATAGTCCTGCTGAAGGGTCTCGGCTTGAAAAAATGACTGTTTACTCTTTTCCATAGATGCTGCCTGACCTGTTGAGCTCCTCCAGCATTTTGTGTGTGTTACACAATCTATAGACTTAATTTAGTTATTATATATTTTATTTATTTATTTGTTTATTCATTGAGATACAGCGTGGAATAGGCCTTTCTGGCCCTTGAGCCTCACTTTCCCAGCAACCCACTGACTTAATCCTAGCCTAATCATGGGAACATTTACACGGCCACACTAGATGCATCACAATAACCATTTGATACACAGAATGCCAAACTGACACTGCTGTAAAAACTGATTTTTAAACTTGTATAATCTCACATTTCCCCTCCCATTGAAGGTTCTGGACTACATGGAGCCCATTTCGGCAGAGTAGCATAGTGGTTAGCACAACACTTTACAGCACAGGGAACCTGGGTCCATTTCCTGCCACTACCTGTAAGGAGTTTGTATGTTCTCCCTGTGACCGTGTGGGTTTCCTCCGGGTGCTCCGGTTTCCTCCCACAGAACAAAGATGTACAGGTTGGTAGGTTAAGTGATCACTGTAAATTGCCCCTTGATTAGGCTAGGATTAAATCGGGGAGTTGCTGGGCGATGTGGATCGAAGGACGGGAAAGGCCAATTCCACGCTGTTTGTCAATAAATAAATGAATTTTACAGAAACTCTCTCCTCTCAGAAGTGGACTTTCATCTAAGTGGGAGTTTTCACAGCTGACTCAACCCCAGTTTGTGTAAATGTGCTGGATAGCAACTTCCGACAGGAACCTCAGTGAATCCCCCGCACTCCGTGATCCTGGAACCAACCGATAGCTCGTGAGAAGTAGAGAGAGGCAGCTGGTTGTCAGGTTACCAGTGGCCTCAAGATCAGAGTTAATCAATGGATGCCATTCTGCAGTTGCTGAATAAACACGGACAGCAATTGTCAAGCGGGTGTTCCATTCACTTCTTCCACTGAACTCTGACAAAGGAACATTTTGCTCCACTTACTGAAAGTGTTTTAATGAGCAGGTCCCAGCTGTAATCCCCGTGAATTTAAGCACGTCAGCTTAATCCTCGCCTCAGCCAGGTGGTAAAGTTAAAGGTAAGTAGCTTTGGGCCCCTTCTTAAAAACACAAGAGATTCTGCAGATGCTTGAAATCCAGAGTAACACACACAAAATTCTGGATGAATTCAAGCTGGTCAGGCAGCATCTAGTTCAAAATTCAAAGCTAATTTAATATCAAAGTATAGATATGTCACAATATACAACCTTCACATTCATTTTCTTGCAGGCATTCACAGTAAGTATTGCGGATGCTTTAAAGGCACTGGTGCAGCATCACTTGAAGTACTGTGAGCGGTTTTGGGCCCCTTACCTTAGAAAGGATGTGCTGGCATTGGAGAGGGTCCAGAGGGAATTCATGAGAACCATTCTGGGAATGAATAGTTAACAGATGAGCTCTGGGCCAGTACCTGCTGGTGCTTAGGAAAATAAGAGGGACATCTCATTGAAATCTATCAAATATTGAAAGGCCTGGATAGGTGGATGTCGGGTGAATGTTTTCAATAGTGAGAGTCTAGGACCAGAGGGCACAGCCTCAGAATAGAGTGACGTCGTCCGTTTAGAACAGAGATAAGGAGGAATTTATTTAGCCAGAGGGTGGTAAATCTGTGGAATTTATTGCCGCAGACGGCTGTGGAGGCCAAGTCACTGGGTATATTTGGGTTCTTGATTAGTGAGGGTGTCAAAGGTTTCTGGGAGAAAGCAGGAGAATGGAGTTGAGAGGGATAATTTATCAGCTACGATGGAATTGTGGAACAGACTCGAAGGGCCAAATGGCCGAAGTCTGCTCCTATGTGCACTGCTCTCAACTATTAAAGCCAAGCCACTGATCCACTGGAACCATACGTGATACAATTTACACACTCCTTCCCCTCAACTTCACATTGTCCTGTTCCCAGTGCTGGATCCTAATGTTCTTGCAATCTAAAGGTTCTTTGGAAATGAAGAATGAGACATAAAGCTTGTTGCTTATGATCACTTGATTCAGTGTTACAAGAACAAAGAACGAAGCAGAGAGGGCTGAGAGAACAAAGAAAAGACAAAGGAAAAAGCAGTCATGATTGTCTTATTCTCTGACTGGAGACAACAACACTCCGGTGATAACAATTCACCTACAAAATGGCTTGAGTCAAGTTGTGTGACACTTGCTAAAGAAAGCTTAGAAGCTTCCAGAAAATTACTGTACTCTAATTACTGGAAGATCCACAGAACTATTACATGTATATAGGTGATTATATCTGAATACAAGCAGGCAAAGGAAAGTTAAATAAAATAACAATCCTTCATCCCTAATCTAACATTCCTCCAAGAGGACCACAACCTTGTCCTAGGGTCTGGAGGCTGGTGTGCCTCAGTGACATGGAGAGCTATGCTTGGTTCTTGGTAGGGTCACCCATGCCAAACAGGTCAAAGGCCAGAGGCCACATAAAGAGGGGTCCACCATCCTCCAGGTTCAGGAGTTCAGCTCAGGGCTAAAAACCCTGTCTGGTTATGGAAACAGCAATGAAGGATCCTTCATGAGCGTGACTGTATGGACAGACAGAGATGGAGGAGCTTCGTCGCTGCCCGAAACGCCAATGGTGTGAAGGGCAGTAAGTAATCTAACATTATCATGAAGACGACAGTTAATGGCAGAAAATAATTTTATTTCTCTCTCCAATCTTTGGGAAAATATAATGAGTAATGTGATCGATTAGGGGATATCCTTAGTAAGGGAGTTTAAGGGGCATTGGCAGTAACATACCAGGGTAGTGTAGTGTTTAGTGTGACATTATTACAGCTCAAGGTGTCAGAATTTGGAATTCAATTCGGGCGTTGTCTGTAAGGAGTTTGCACATTCTCATCACGTGGGTTTCCTTGGGTGCTCCAGTTCCTGGTCACATTCCAAAGACGTATGGGTTAGTAGGTTAACTGGTCATTGTAAGTTGTCCTGTGATTAGACTTGGGTTAAATCGGTGGGTTGCTGGGCAGTGAGGACCTGTTCCACACTGTATCTCTAAATTAAAAAAATAGATAGAATGGGCAGATTGGTGGCAGATGAAGTTTAGGATAGGAAGGGTGGCATTTTGGAAAGAAGAATAAATGGCAATATAAACTAGGAGAGGGGCTTGTTTTGTTCTTGTTTAGTTGCTTGTTTTGATCTGTCTTGCTGATTACTTCGAGCAGTTTGTTCTGATTTCACGTTTTCACCACCGTTTTTGTTTGCTCTTTGATAGACTCTGCTGAAGGGTTTTTGATAGACTCTCTTGACTGGTTTTCAATAGACTCTTCTGAAGGATATTTGAAAGACTACTGAAGGGTTTAAGACTCAGTAATTACTGAGTCTTGAACCAGTCTCGTCTTTCTCCTCTGACCTCTCTCATTAAAAAAGTGTTGTTGCCCACAGAACTGTTACTCATTGGATTTTTTTTTATTTTTCATGCCATTCCTTATAAACCTTTGCGCTTGTAAATCCCAGTAAGTAAGCAGTTTCTGAGATTCTCAACCCTCCCCATCTGGCACCAACAACCAAGTCAAAGTCACTTGGATCACATTCCTTCCCCATGATGATGTTTCGTCTGAAACCCTTGACCATGTCTGCATGCTTTTATGCACTGAGCTGCTGCCTCATGATTGGCTGATTTAGATATTTGCATTATGGGCAGGCATACAAGTGTACCTAATAAAGTGGCCACTGAGTGTACGGCAGCTCAGCATGTCCAGTGTTTGTGGGATCTTGCTTTTGTTGGATTTGACTGTTTACTTCTTAGATTAGACTGTTCAACAGATATTTTCTTTATAGTTTTATAATTAATTCTCTGGTTGTATTTTATATAATTACTTATGTACTGTACAAATAACTGCCGAGTATGCTTCCTAGTGGTGATGGTATGTCTATGCAGTGTGTTCCCCTACCGGTTACACAAGGTATGATTCTAGAAGTTTCTCTTGGTTCTGCATTATTTGAATACGGGCTCTCTCATTAGTTGACTCTTATCTACAAATTTGAATGGAATTTCCTTGGGTATAAGAGAGCTGCACCATGTTAGCATCTAGGATCTTTGCATTCCCTTCACTGGTAGATCTTTATCACTGTTCATTTCAATTTTTCTTTGTTCTATCAACACTTAATAAAACTATCATGAAGAAACAGGTTTTGTGCCTCTTTCTTGACTTCTGAAAGAAGCTTTGATTGAAACATTGGAATGCAACACTGTACAAAGTCCCCTACACTTCTTGCATGGCAACAACAAATACAGTTTTAAAAGGACTTTATCAACGGTGCTTTGAGACACCCTGAGCCTGTGCAAAGTGCAACAAAAATGCAAGTTTGTTTTACATAACCTCATGCCAAACCGTTTGCATATTTTCACATTGAAACAGTTCATTTATAAAGTTAACCTACAACACTAACCAGATTTATAAAGAGCTGCTGTTTGCTCAGTACTGCCCTCCAGTGTTCTTTGGTGGAAGAACAAGCTGGACCTGAACAACATACCATTAATAGATAGTCACACCACTGAGGGGTTTTGACAATACTATGATCAATTTTTTTCTTTGTGACGGCATGTTTTCTGAATTTGTAATCATCTGTGCTACCTGTGCTATGTGCTTTGCGCTGTTGGTAATGTGTTTTGCACCTTGGTCCTGGAAGAACGCTGTCTTGTTTGGCTATATTCATGTATAGTTGAATGATAATTGAACTTGAACTTCTCGGATCATTTAGCACAGCAGCATGGGATTCCCTGCACAGAAGCAAATACTAAACGCCCAAGCCTGTTTATTTTCTGACAGATCACCCTGCCACCTCCTCTTGGTACAACATAGCATCCACGTTTAGATAAGGGAAATTGCGAGGAGTTTGCAACTATTCCTGGATTAACGGTCAGTTCCCAGACCATTGCAATGCTAATATTCAATTCAAGAGGACTACAAGGTGTAACGCAGAGGCTTTATAAGGCACTGGTCAGACTTCACTTGGAGTATTGTGAGCAGTTTTGGGCCCCTCATAAAAGAATGGGTGTGCTGACATTGGAGAGGGTCCAGAGGAGGGTCACAAGAGTGATTCTGGGAACAAGAGGATTAACATATGAGGAGTATTTGATGGCTCGGGGTTTAGAAGAGTGAAGGAGGATCTCATTAAAATCTATTGAATATTGAAAGGTCTAGATCAGACATGGGCAAACTACGGCCCGGGGGCCATATGCGGCCCGTTAAGCTTTTTAATCCGGCCCGCAGAACTTGATGAAATTATATTAATAAACCTTGTTAACGCTTTTTCCCCGCAATTCTGGCATTTTCCCAATAGATGACGCACTCTATATACATTGACCTTTGTTGAGGTGCAGCGTATTACTCCACATTTGCGCTTTACTCTTTGTTCGGCTCGACCTATTTGTGTGAACAGGCGTTCAGCGTCATGAACATCAACAAAGCCAGCCACAGATCCAACTTAACTGACCAACACCTCAGATCCATCCTGAGAATCGCCACAACAAAACTAAATCCAGACTTTGATGCGCTGGCTAAAAAGGGAGACCAACAACACTGTTCCCACTGAAATTAAAAATAAGTTTCTTTGTTGTGTTATGTAAAAATGCATTTGAAAATATTTTTTTCAATAAGCCTTACATGTTACATGTCATTTCTGTTAAGTGATGGACATGAGTAGTGCGCAGGTGCACGTATGTTCTCAAAATAAAAAATGGGCTCCAGATCAAATAACGCGCTCCGCATACTGGCGCGCTGTCACTGTTCTGTCTTTGTGCTGGGCGTTGTTGAGTTTTGGCACAGGGGACAATTGAATAAGAAGGAGCAGGACAAGTAGACCTGCATCTCCTACCGTTTTTGAAATAAAGACAGTCAGGAGGAGAGTGATGATGATAATATCTTGAAGGATAACAGAATTTTCAGTGCTTTAAAATAATAACTGTTACTATTAAAAAAAGCTGTATTTTATTCATTTAATTTTCAGTGTTTTAAAAGTCATTTCAATAAATAGCTAACACCATGGGACTTCAAAGACAGATATTTTGTTGTAATGCATTTGTTCATTTTCAATTGAAATTAAAGCACATGTTTTCTACATATCCCATGATATTTTATTTTCTCTTATGAGGTGTATTACCAAAACACTCCATCTATCTGCTCCTGGTCCGGCCCCCCTGTCAAATTTTAGAACCCTTTGTGGCCCACAAGTCGAAAAGTTTGCCCACCCCCGGTCTAGATAGAGTGGAAGTGGAGAGGATGTTCCCTATAGTGGGTGAGTCTAGGACCAGAGGACACAGATAGAGTGGATATGGAGAGGATGTTTCCTATAGTGGGGGAGTCTAGGACCAGAGGACACAGATAGAGTGGATGTGGAGAGGATGTTTCCTATAGTGGGGGAGTCTAGGACCAGAGGGCACAGATAGAGTGGATATGGAGAGGATGTTTCCTATAGTGGGGGAGTCTAGGACCAGAGGACACAGATAGAGTGGATGTGGAGAGGATGTTTCCTATAGTGGGGGAGTCTAGGACCAGAGGACACAGATAGAGTGGATGTGGAGAGGATGTTTCCTATAGTGGGGGAGTCTAGGACCAGAGGACACAGATAGAGTGGATGTGGAGAGGATGTTTCCTATAGTGGGGGAGTCTAGGACCAGAGGACACAGATAGAGTGGATGTGGAGAGGATGTTTCCTATAGTGGGGGAGTCTAGGACCAGAGGACACAGATAGAGTGGATGTGGAGAGGATGTTTCCTATAGTGGGGGAGTCTAGGACCAGAGGACACAGATAGAGTGGATGTGGAGAGGATGTTTCCTATAGTGGGGGAGTCTAGGACCAGAGGACACAGATAGAGTGGATGTGGAGAGGATGTTTCCTATAGTGGGGGAGTCTAGTCTATGCGAAGAAGGCATGATAGCGGAGTTGAGGGGGTTAATAAATCAGCCATCAGCCTGAGCGGACTCGATGGGCCAACTGGGCTAATTCTGCTCCTGTGTTTTATGGTCTTATTGATCAGGGTCACGAGTTCAATTCCCACCATAGGAGTTGTGAAATTTTCATTTAAATAACTAAAGAAATATGACATTTAAATAAAAAACTCTGGTCTTAGCAACAGTAATGATAAGCCACAAGCCAGATGACCTTATTCTCCTGTCTTCTTCCCTTATCATTTGATATTATTACTAATCAAGAACCTATCAAACTCCACTTTAAGTACACCCAATGACTTGTTCTCCACAGATTCATCACCCACTGGCTAATGAAATTCCTCCTCATCTCTGTTCTAAAGGGATCTCCTTCTATTCTGAGGCTGTGCCCTCTGGTCCTAGACTCCCCCAATATTGGAAACATCCACTCCAAGTTCTCTCTGTCTAGGCCTTTCGATATTCAACAGGTTTCAATGAAAAAGCTCTCAGTTTACTCTGTCTCTTGGAGAAGAAAATCTAACATTTTCTTTCCTTTGTTTGACTCTAGCCTGCCCTGTTCTAACATTGTGGATGCCACAGCCAAGCGAGCACCACTTCCTCTAGAGGTTAAAGAAATTTGTCATGTCCCCGTTGACCCTCACTGATGCACCATATAAGGCATCCTATCTCAGCCTGGTGTGGCAACTGCTCTGCCCATGGCAGCAAGAAACTGCAGAGAGTTGTGGACACAGCTCAGCACGTCACAGACAGCAGCCTTCCCTCTTCTCAGTATGTCTACGCTCTCACTGCCTCAGTAAGGCTGGCAGCATAATCAAAGATCCCACCCACCCAGACATTCTCTCTTCCCCCCATCTTCCCATTGGTCAGAAGATACAAAAACCTGAAAGCTCGTACCACCAGGCACAAGGACAGTTTGTGTCCCACTGTTATAAAACCATCAAATGGTCTCCTAGTAGGATAACGGTGCATGTGTGATCTCACGATCTACCTCACATAAAATACTAGAGGAACTCAGCAGGGCAGGCAGCATCTGTGGGGAGGAATCTGCCCCGGGTTTAGCACACAAGTGCCATTATGAAGAGAGCACTGCAGTGCCTCTCTCTACTTTCTAGAAGATTCTGCATAACATCAAAAACTTTGACAAATTTCTTTTGAGAAGTGGAGCAGAGTATATTCATTGGTTGCAATGCAGCCTGGTATGGAAAAACCAAGGCCCTTGAATGGAAAATCCTACAGAAAGTAGTGGATATCACCCAGTCCATCCCGGGTAAAGCCCTCCCCACTGCTGAGCACGTCTGCGTGGAGTGCTGCAGCAGGAAGGTAGCACCCATCATCAAGGACCCCACTGTCCAAGCCTTGCTCTCTACTGTCGGGAAGGAGGTACAGGAGCCTCAGCTCCCACACCACCAGATTCAGGAGCAGTTATTACCCCTCAACCATCAGGCTCCTGAACTAGAGGGGATAACTTCACTCGCCCCATCTCTGAACAGGACTCACTTTCAAGGACTTTTAATCTCATGTTCTCGATATTTATTGCTTATATACATAATATTATTATTAATTTTTTTCTCTTTCTCTTTGTACATGTTGCTTGTTTGTCCCGCTGGGTGAGGTCTTTCATTGATTCTATTGTGTTTCTTGCGTGCAAGATAATGAATCTCAGGGTGACATACTGTATATGTACTTCAGTAATGAATTGACTTTGAACTTTGAATAATCAGTCATAAGCAGAAGAGATGCTGCAGATGGTGGAAATCTCATTGACACGAGAGATTTCTCAAGTGCTATTCGAAATTTCCCGCATCCACAGAGTCTCGTGTCACAGTTTCGCTTTTGCTGTCTGCACTGCACTTTCTCCGTAACTCTAACACTAACATTCTGCATTCTGTTATTGTTTTCCCATTTGTACTAGAGAAGTGTGCAAAGATGCTTTCAAAAATAACAAAATGAGAAGTTTCTAAGTATCAAGAAATTTACTATAAAGAGCAGTGTAAGAGCATTTCAGTGTATGTTTCAGTGTACACAAGACAAATAAAACTAATCCTTCATCGCTATGTTGCAGGCAGTTCAATGGCCTGGTGATACTACACAGGATACCATATCCTCCTGTAACCAAGGAGAAAATTATGTAGTGAAAGATGGACAGACCTCAGTGGAAAGCAAAATGCTTTCAACCTTAACGTCTGCACTGAGTAAGTTTTGAAATCTTCACAATTCATTTCTTTCTATTTCGATCAGTAGCATGATGGATGAACCCTAGCTCGAGCTGTCACATTGTGCTGTGAGTTTATTTGACAGCAATCAGGCCTGCTATCTGGTTAGTGCCCGTATTACACCAATCAACACAAGTCTACTGTCAGAATACCCTCTCACTGCATTACACTTTGGTGTCCTCGGAGACCACTACAGCAGCATTTTTTGTCTTTGAAAGACAGAAATGTCAGCGCTTGTAGAGATTGCTTTGAGAGGGGATTGGGTTGAGCAGGAGACTCAATGAACATCTTTAAACTTAAAGTTCAAAAGTTCAAAATAAAGTTATTGTCAAAGTGCGTGTGCCTGAGATTAATTTTCTTGTGGGCATTCACTGTGGAACAGAGAAATGCAACAGAATCAGTGAAAAACTACACAGAGGCTGACGAACAACCAGTGAGCAAAGAAAGACCAACTCTGCAAATACAAAAAATCATAAGTAATAATAAGTTGTAGAGACCATAACGTCATAAGACCAGGTGTAGAATTAGGCCACTCCACCTATTGAGTCTGCTCTGCCATTGTTAATCAGGGATCCATCAACTTCCACTTTAAGTACACCCAATGGCCTGACCTCCTTAGCTGTCAAAGGTTAGGGGAAGAAGGCAGAAGAATGGTGTTGAAAAGGATAATGAATCAATCATGGAGCATTTTTGCTGGGCCACATGGCCTAATTCTACTCCTGTGCCTTGTGGTCATCACAGCCCGGTATGGAGGCTCTGATGCATGAACTCAGTCAGTTTTGACATGGGCACAACTGTACCACCATTAAGGACATATTCAAGAAGGCGGCAACCATCACTAAGGACCATCACCACCCGGGACACGGCCTAATTTATTTATTGAGAGACAGTGTGGAGTAGGCCCTTCTGGTCCTTCGAGCCGTGTCATCCAGCAGCCCCCAATTTAACCCCAGCCTAATTACACGACAATTTATACTGACCCGTTAACCTACCAACCTGTACGTTTTTGGACCGTGGGAGGAAACCAGAGCATCCGGAGGAAACCCACGTGGTCACGGGGAGAACGTACAAACTCCTTACAGACAGTGGTGGGAATTGAACCTGTGCTGCTAGTGCTGACCACTATGCTACCACACCACCCGTGCAGTCTCTGGAGTTTACAGAGAATGGTGCAAAAAGCAAAAAATCCTGTGGGTGAAAGCACCTGGTTAATGAGAGAGGTGAGAGGAGAATGGCCAGACTGGTTCAAGCTGACGGGAAGGTGACAGTAACTCAAATAACCACACGTTACAACAGTGGTGTGCAGAGGAGCATCTCTGAATGCACAACACGTCATACTTTGAAGTGGACGGGCTACAGCAGCAGAAGACCGTGAACTTACACTCAGTGGTCACTTTATTAGGTACCCTAAGTATCTAATATAGTGGCTGCAAGGTGTATTTTTCACTGGGTCCCCTCAAACCCCATTGACACTGAATAAACTGTTAGCTTTTGATTCCCATTTTTATTTTTGCAGCAGGCTTGTTTAGTTGTAATTTTAATTATTTAGCATCAGCTATTTTTCAGGACCAATTCAACGTTTTCAGTTCAAACTTGAAGACGTGAGAGGTCGGAGAGTGGCAGTTATGTGCAATGAGTTGCCAGGGGAGGGGGCTCTACAGCGTTAAACCTCCCTGCACCCGAAGGCATAAGTGTGAACCAACACCCTCTGCTCGATACTGCTGCTGTTTGCTGCCCCCTAGTGGCACCGATTAAATCTCAAGATGTTTTTGGTATTGAAATTGCTTTATTATTGTCTCAGTAAAAAGCTTGTCTTGCAAACTGTTCATACAGATCAGATGACTACACAGTGCACTCAGGTAGAACAAGGTAAAACAATAACAAAATGCAGAATAAGGTGTAACAGTTGCAGAGAAAGTGCAGTGCACTTAGACAATAAGCTGCAGAAAGTTGTAAACTCAGCCAGCTCCATCATGGGCACTGGCCTCCCCTGCATCGAGGACATTTTCAAGGAGCGATGCCTCAAAAAAGCAGCGTCCATCATTAAGGACTCCCATCACCCAGGACGTACCCTCTTCTCATTCAAGCAAGCAAGGTGGAGGTACAGGAGCTAGAAGACACACACTCAACGATTCAGGAACCCCTTCTCACTCCTACCATCAGGGAGGAGGTACAGGAGCCTGAAGACACACACTCGACGATTCAGAGATCGTTCCTTCCCCTCTGCCATCCAATTTCTCAATGGACTTTGAACCCATGAACACTACCTCACTATTTTTTTACTTCTTGCACTACTTTTTAAATTTTAACTATATATATATATACTTCTTACTGTAATTTACGGTTTTAATTATCGGCATTGTACTGCTGCTGCAAAGCCAACAAACGTCAGGGCATATTAAACCTGATTCTGATTCAATAACTCAATTCAGGATTGTTTAATATCATTTCCAGTAAAAGAGAATGAAATTATTCTTACCCTGGATCTGATGCAGCATTAAGAAAAAACACAAAAGGGTAAAGAACAGAATAATAAAATAGATTGTGAAGTCGAGAGTCTGTTTTATTATCTTAGGGAACCCATAGTAGTCTTATAACAGTGGGATAGAAACTGCCCTTGAGTCTAGTTTTTGTGGCTTCTGCTCGATGGGAGAAGAGCCAGGGACTTTGATTGCACTGGCTGCTTTACTGAGGCAGTGGGAAGTGTAGGCTGGTTTCTGTGATGTTCTGAGCTGTGTCCACAACTCTCTGTCCAGCCAAGCCAAAGCTGACATGCTGAAAGAACCCGGGGACCATCGTCCGTTCAGTACTGGAGTGGAAGCTCTCATCCTCTATAAAACCCTGGTTTGACCACACACTCAAACTGCTGGAGGAAGTCAGGTCAGGCAGCATCAATGGAATTGAATAAACAGTCGCCTTTTCAGGCCGAGACCCTTCATCAGGACTCAAAAGGAAGCGGGAAGTTGCCAGAATAAGAAGATGGGGGGAGGGGAAGGAGGATAGCTAGAGGTGGAAAGATAAAGGGCTGGAGAAGAAGGGATCAATAGACAACACCAAAAGCTTCAGAGGTGAACTGTTGCCTCACCTGAAAAGACTTTGGGGCCCTGAATGGAGGTAAGGGAGGAGGTGAATGGGCAGGTGTAGCATTTCTGCCAGAAGGGAGATTAGTGGGGAGGGACAGATGGCCAAGAGAGTAATGGAGGGAGTGATCCCTGTGGAATGTGGGTGGGGGGGGGGTAAAGATCTCTTAAGTTGTAGGATCGTTTTGGAGATGGCAGAGGTTGCAGAGAATGATGTGTTGGATGCAGAGGCTCATGGGGTGGTAGGGAAGGACAAGCGGAACTTTATCTCTGCTAAGGTCGGTGGGAAGATGAGGTGAGCGCAGATGTTCGGGAAATAGGGGAGATATTGGTGAGGGCAGCGTGAAGAGTGGAGGAAGGGAAACATCTCCAATGCCTCTGATGTCCTGGGAACAGATACTGCAGAGATGAAGGAACTGAGAAAGGGGAATAGCATTTTTCCAGGAGCCAGGGTGGGAAGAGGTATAAGTCAAGATACCTGTGGGAATCCTGTAGCCTTATCAAGGATGTTGGTAGACAGTTTGTGTCCAGAGGTGGAGATGGAAAGATTGAGAAAGGGGAAAGAGGTGTCAGAAATGGACCAAGTGAATTTAAGGGCAGGGTGGGAGTTGGAGACAAAGTGGATGGAATTGACTTTGTTGCATGGGTGCATGATGTAGCTCCAATACAGTCATCGGTGCAGCGCGGGAAGCGTGGGAGAGCGTTACCGGGGAGGCTTGGATCGTGGGCTGTTCGATGTAGGCAGCGAAAAGGCAGGCATAGCTGGGTTCCATGCAGGTGCCCATGGCTTCCCCTTGACTATTGTGGTCAGTTCTGGTCACCTCATTACGGGAAGGATGTGGGTGCAGAGGAGATTTACCAGGATGCTGCCTGGATTAGAGAGGGTGCAGAGGAGATTTACCAGGATGCTGCCTGGATTAGAGAGGGTGCAGAGGAGATTCACCAGGATGCTGCCTGGATTAGAGAGGGTGCAGAGGAGATTCACCAGGATGCTGCCTGGATCAGAGAGGGTGCAGAGGAGATTCACCAGGATGCTGCCTGGATTAGAGAGGGTGCAGAGGAGATTTACCAGGATGCTGCCTGGATTAGAGAGGGTGCAGAGGAAATTTACCAGGATGCTGCCTGGATTAGAGAGGGTGCAGAGGAGATTTACCAGGATGCTGCCTGGATTAGAGAGAGTGCAGAGGAGATTCACCAGGATGCTGCCTGGAATAGAGAGGGTGCAGAGGAGATTTACCAGGATGCTGCCTGAATTAGAGAGGGTGCAGAGGAGATTTACCAGGATGCTGCCTGGATTAGAGAGAGTGCAGAGCAGATTCACCAGGATGCTGCCTGGAATAGAGAGGGTGCAGAGGAGATTTACCAGGATGCTGCCTGGATTAGAGAGGGTGCAGAGGAAATTCACCAGGATGCTGCCTGAATTAGAGAGGGTGCAGAGGAGATTCACCAGGATGCTGCCTGGATTAGAGAGGGTGCAGAGGAAATTTACCAGGATGCTGCCTGAATTAGAGAGGGTGCAGAGGAGATTCACCAGGATGCTGCCTGGATCAGAGAGGGTGCAGAAGAGATTCACCAGGATGCTGCCTGGATTAGAGAGGGTGCAGAGGAGATTCACCAGGATGCTGCCTGGATTAGAGAGGGTGCAGAGGAGATTCACCAGGATGCTGCCTGGATTAGAGAGGGTGCAGAGGAGATTCACCAGGATGCTGTCTGGATTAGACAGGGTGCAGTGGAGATTCACCAGCAAGCTGCCTGAATTAGGGAGGGTGCAGAGGAGATTCACCAGGATGCTGCCTGGATTAGAGAGGGTGCAGAGGAGATTCACCAGGATGCTGCCTGGATTAGAGAGGGTGCAGAGGAGATTCACCAGGATGCTGCCTGGATTAGAGAGGGTGCAGAGGAGATTCACCAGGATGCTGCCTGGATCAGAGAGGGTGCAGAGGAGATTCACCAGGATGCTGCCTGGATTAGAGAGGGTGCAGAGGAGATTTACCAGGATGCTGCCTGGATTAGAGAGGGTGCAGAGGAAATTTACCAGGATGCTGCCTGGATTAGAGAGGGTGCAGAGGAGATTTACCAGGATGCTGCCTGGATTAGAGAGAGTGCAGAGGAGATTCACCAGGATGCTGCCTGGAATAGAGAGGGTGCAGAGGAGATTTACCAGGATGCTGCCTGAATTAGAGAGGGTGCAGAGGAGATTTACCAGGATGCTGCCTGGATTAGAGAGAGTGCAGAGCAGATTCACCAGGATGCTGCCTGGAATAGAGAGGGTGCAGAGGAGATTTACCAGGATGCTGCCTGGATTAGAGAGGGTGCAGAGGAAATTCACCAGGATGCTGCCTGAATTAGAGAGGGTGCAGAGGAGATTCACCAGGATGCTGCCTGGATTAGAGAGGGTGCAGAGGAAATTTACCAGGATGCTGCCTGAATTAGAGAGGGTGCAGAGGAGATTCACCAGGATGCTGCCTGGATCAGAGAGGGTGCAGAAGAGATTCACCAGGATGCTGCCTGGATTAGAGAGGGTGCAGAGGAGATTCACCAGGATGCTGCCTGGATTAGAGAGGGTGCAGAGGAGATTCACCAGGATGCTGCCTGGATTAGAGAGGGTGCAGAGGAGATTCACCAGGATGCTGTCTGGATTAGACAGGGTGCAGTGGAGATTCACCAGCAAGCTGCCTGAATTAGGGAGGGTGCAGAGGAGATTCACCAGGATGCTGCCTGGATTAGAGAGGGTGCAGAGGAGATTCACCAGGATGCTGCCTGGATTAGAGAGGGTGCAGAGGAGATTCACCAGGATGCTGCCTGGATTAGAGAGGGTGCAGAGGAGATTCAACAGGATGCTGCCTGGATTAGAGACGGTGCAGAGGAGATTTACCAGGATGCTGCCTGGATTAGAGAGGGTGCAGAGGAGATTTACCAGGATGCTGCCTGGATTAGAGAGGGTGCAGAGGAGATTCAACAGGATGCTGCCTGGATTAGAGACGGTGCAGAGGAGATTTACCAGGATGCTGTCTGGATTAGAGAGGGTGCAGAGGAGATTCACCAGGTTGCTGCCTGGATTAGAGAGAGTGCAGAGGAGATTCACCAGGATGCTGCCTGGATTAGAGAGAGTGCAGAGGAGATTTAACGGGATGCTGCCTGGATTAGAGAGGGTGCAGAGGAGATTCACCAGGATGCTGCCTGGATTAGAGAGGGTGCAGAGGAGATTCACCAGGATGCTGCCTGGATTAGAGAGAGTGCAGAGGAGATTGACCAGGATGCTGCCTGGATGAGAGAGGGTGCAGAGGAGATTCACCAGGATGCTGCCTGGATGAGAGAGGGTGCAGAGGAGATTCACCAGGATGCTGCCTGGATTAGAGAGGGTGCAGAGGAGATTCACCAGGATGCTGCCTGGATTAGAGAGGGTGCAGAGGAGATTTACCGGGATGCTGCCTGGATTAGAGAGGGTGCAGAGGAGATTCACCAGGATGCTGCCTGGATTAGAGAGGGTGCAGAGGAGATTCACCAGGATGCTGCCTGGATTAGAGAGGGTGTCTTATGAGGATAGGCTGGGTGAGCTAGGGGTTTTCCCTTTGGAGTGGAGCAGGAGGAGAGGTGTACAAGATGGTAAGAGGCATAGACTGAGTGGACAGCCGGAGACTTTTTCCCGGGGTGGAGATGAGTAATATGAGGGGTCATAGTTTATGGTGATTGGAGGGAGGTGGGGTTTTTACACAGAGAGCTGGGGAGGGAGTGTGAAACACACTGTCAGGTTGGTGCTAGAGGCAGATACATTAAGGACATTTAAGTGATTCTTAGGTAGGCACATGATAGAAAAATGGAGGGTTATGTGGGAGAGCAGGGTTAGATTGATCTTAGAATAGGTTAAAAGGTCGGTACAGCATTGTGGGCTGAATTATCTGTACTGTGCTATGTTCTGTGGTCAGTATTCTACCCTCAACCCCAAGCGATTGGCTGGTAAAGAAATGATGTGTGCCTTGTTAGGGAGTCTCCCCCGTGCTATTAACTGAATCCTTTAGCACCCACATCCTTCTCATCTGAATTTGTTGGCTATGTTGTTCATTATTTACTAAAATAACGAACAACATGTTCAGGAAAGCAGCAACCATCATCAGAGACCCTCACCACCCAGGCCACGCTCTCTTCTTGCTGCTGCCATCAGGTAGAAGGTGCAGGAGCCTCAGAACTCACAGCACCACCCCTCAGTCATAGGGGATAACCATACTCACTTCCCCTTCATTGAACTGTTCCTACAACTAATGACCTCACTTTAAGGACTCTTTATCTCATTACCTCATGTCCTCTTTAATTATTGCTATTTATTTATATTTGCATTTGCACAGTTTGTTGTCTTCTGCACTCTGGTTGATCTTTCACTGATCCTGTTATAGTCACTATTCTATGGATTTGCGGAGTGTGCCCGCAGGAAAGTGAATCTCAGGGCTGTTTGTGGTGACATATATGCACTTTGATAATAACACTTACTTTGAACTTTGAACTTTAAAGCTTTAATCTTGATGTTATGAGAAAGCAAAGGTTAACCTACCCAATAGAAAGCAAATGTTAGTCTGCGGTTTAATGATCCAATATATTGATTGAAATATTTTAGTGAACTATTTCTGTGAACATTACAGCAGAATCAAGGCCGTGCTGTAAAATCGAAGCTAATGGTAGAAATGTTTTAAAATATATCTGTGTTCAAATGAATATGTAATTCAGCTCACTTGTATAATAGGCAGAGGTTCATTTCCCAAAACCACACTCCTCCAGTGGGATTAATTTGACTGCGGCAGGTGGTGGTGTGTTGTAAAGAGTGATGTTTCCACTGGGGCCTTGGAGACAAAGCCAGGAGATCTGTGCAGGTCTCCCTCAGCCAGTTGCTCATTGATGGAGAAACTGGAGGAGTGGGACTTGGTGCAGACCATGATGCTGCCTGTGACAGAAAGGCGTTGGTACACAGAGGTGGTGTGGTGTGCAGTCTAACAACAAGTGATCGCAAGACCCTGTTGGACATCGGCAGTGTGGAATGCAGCAAGTCCAATTCATTGGTTTATTGGCGAATGGCAAAGGAGCTGCTAGGCCTCAATCATAGAGGGCACTAGGCCTCAGGCTGCGGGGCCGCCTTTCTGCACCTGCCCAGGGAATGGCATCGGAGTCAGATGCCAGAGGCAGTGTGGCGCTGCCCCTATGTGGGTGTCGGTGTTGCCTCCCCAGTGCTTGCTCATCAGAGGAGCAACTGTATCACATTGGACTGCAGACTGCTGCAACATTCAAGGGCTCAGGGACTTGGACTATACTGCTTTGTGTGACTGTATTTTACTGCTATCTGATACATGCTATATGTGCCTTGTGACTGTTGGTATTGTGTTTTGTACCTTGTCCCTGCCCTTGACACAAACTGTTTCGTTTGGCTGTACTCATGGGTATTCATGTATGGTTGAATGACAATTAAACTTGAATTTGAAGAGAATCTTAGATGGCCACATGGATAAACAGGAAATAGAAAGATATGGGCATTGTGTAGGCAGAAGGGATCAGTTTAATTGGCCATTTGATTACTAGTTTAATTAGTTCAGCCTAACATTGTGGGCCGAAGGGCCTGTTCATCCTCCTTCGCTCCAAAGAGAAGAACCCTAGCTCGTAAAGCCTATCCTCATCGAGTGACCTGTCCCCAGGATACCCTGTTCCTAGAAGAATGACAGGTCCTCGGAGTGCCTGGTCACCACAGTTTGTTCCTAATGTGCCGTGTCGTATGACGTGGGCCATCATGGTCGATTCGCGACCATGAAGTGGTTTGCCATTGCCTCCTTCTGGGCAGAGTCTTTACGAGACGGGTGACCCCAGCCATTATCAATACTCTTCAGAGATTGCCTGGCGTCAGTGGTTGCATAACCAGGATCTGTGTTTGGACAGCACATGGTCCAGTTTCCAGTGCGACTCAAAGCAACCTCAAGACTTTCCACATTTAAATCTAAGAAATAAATGTAAAACAAATCCTAGAACCATAACACTAAAAAAACACAGCATCATGCAATTGAATTTCTCGGCATGTAGTCTATACGGCAGCCAGAATTGTAATTCTCATCACATCCTCACTGAAACCCATTTCATTTCAGATCCTTGCACTGCAGTGCGTCCTCTTGTGTGCTTCCAAAGCGCGCTTATTTTCCCTGGTAATTAAAAGCGAATGGTGTAAAATAAACCGCCTCAGTAATTATTGGTGCCATAATGAAACGGATCCCCACAGATCATACATAAAGGTTATCCAGTTCTATCAAATCCCATTCTGTTCTTTGGCCAAAGGATGCATGGATGCTCATGATAAATCAGCTCTAAACTGGTCACGTAAGAGCTGCTCAAATTCAGCTGCCTAAAACAGACACCATCTCAGTTTGACTGTTTCCTTGCCCCTCAACAGTGAAAATAAACCTGTTTCTCAGTGATAACGAGCAACAAGTCTCCCAACACAAGTTATTGGTAATAAATCTGATCACAAGAGACTCTGCAGATGCTGCAAGTCCAGAGCAACACACACGAAATGCTGGAAGAACTCAGCAGGTCAGGCAGCATTGATAGAAAGTAAATAGTCGATATTTCAGGCTGAGACCCTACATCTGATAATAAGCCTGATTCTGATTCTGCCCAGAATGTGTCCTAGTTGGGAGTTCTTTCATCAATTCTATTATAGCTATTATTCTATTATGGATTTATTGAGTATGCCTGCAAGAAAATGAAACTCAAGGTTGTACATGGTAACATACACATACTTTGATGATAAATTTGCTTTGAACTTTTGAACTTTGATATCTCACTTTATTCAAGGTCCAGTCTAGTTTTGCTAATTCCCAAAAATGGTAATTGCTGTAAAGAGTTAACACACAGATACACTAGAAAAAACTTAATTGCTTACACAAGGAACATCTCCCTCAACATTCAATATGATAGAGCCAGATTGGGATACAGCCAGATTTCATACCTTGATCACAGGCGGATCTAATGAGACAAGAGATACTATGGCCCCCTTGGGGACCCTGGCACATTTGAAGGGGGCCACCGACTGAAAACTATGAAAAGGGGAGCCCCAAGGGTTGATGGGGCCCTAGTAACTGAACTAATGAAATACCCAAGCAGCAACCTTCATTGGAGTCAGTAGTTTCCCTCCTATTTATAATATCTTTCCAACACGGCGCACCTGGTAATCCATTGCTTAAGCTCCTCCCACACAGCCTCACTTCAGAGTCAGTCGTGAATCAGACTGCGCCGGGTCAACGTGCTCAGTCAAGGGTTCCCGCATCCATTATCACCATACTTCATTCTCCGAAGATCAGCGTGTCTTGCTAGGCCTTTTTTAGCCTAGTAACTTTAAAGTTTATGTGTTTGGATATATTATATGTTAAGGTAGGTTGTGAAAAGTGTTTATTACTGCAAATGAAGTCACCAAAAAAAAAAATCCCTGGCTCAGGGAGACAGCATTTGTTGTCAGTAATGTACAACACTGTGGGAAAAAGCCCAAAGATTCTTTATTGCCTTTTCTTCAACATATTTGGTTGAGAGCGGATTCTGCAAGGTAAGTTTCCTTGACAAAATCCAGGAACAGAATTGCTATCGCAACAAGAGGTGACCTCCGACTGTCATTCCCTAATCTGGAGCCCGATATCATGAAACTTGCAGAAAAGCACAAGCTCAAGGATTGCATTAGGCCTGATAGACGTTTAATTTCATACAGTCTTTTTTTACGTTTTGTCCAGTATGTCAGAATGTTCAAGTTTTCTTGCTGTTTATTTTCTGTCCATCTGTTGGTGTTGTTTAAAAGGGGGGCTCTGAAGAGCAACCATCAGGCTCTTGCTCCAGGGTGGATAACTTCACTCACCCAAACACCGATGATTCCACAATCTATGGGCTCAATTTCAAGGCCCCTGCCACTCCTGTCCTCAGTATTATTTATTTATCTATCTATTATTATTTTGTTTTCTTTTTGTATTTGCCAAATTTGTTGTGTTTTGCACACTGGTTGTTTGTCCATCTTTATGTGTGTGTTTTTTTTCTTTGATTCTATTGTTTTTCTTTGTACTTGCTCTTAATGCCTGCAAGAAAATGAATCTCATGGTTGTATTCACTTGATATTATCAGTATTCACTTGATAATAAATTTATTTTAAATGCTAACAGTAGTTTCACCAGTAAGCCGATGCTGATTAGACTTGACCAAGTTGATGACTAAAGGCAGTGACTCACATGGTGCTATGTGTCTTTATTATCACCGAATACTCAGTGTTCACTCACAAACCACAGGAGGAAAAAGTACAAGCAGAGCGAAGCTAATGTCCCCCGGCCCAACCATTTACTGATGTGTACATCAGGTCTGCAAGAATTCCGGCACCAATCCAGCGCCAGACGTTTTCTGTGAAACCATCTCACCACTCTCAGTTTGTAAAAAATCATTTGCCACTTCATTTGGCCATAAAGATAATCCTCATATATCTTTTTATTATGGGCGGGGTTTAACGAATCAAAGGTGGATCTGCATGCTGTGCCAACCAGATCTTTGAGGATGCCATATCAGGAATGTCTGCCTGAGGTTCACTACCCCTGCTGTACCCTGTTCTTCCTTAATTACCCAATCGATTCTCCAGGCCTTGAACCTCCCCGTCTGTAAACAGATTGTAGCTTCTCAGTGTGGGTGCACAGGTTTCCTCCCACATTCCACACAGGTACGGGGCAGGGTTGGTAAGTTGTGCCCGCAGCACATCCTCAGATTGGATTGGCCATTGATTTCACTGTGTATCTTAAACACAAGATGCTGGAAATCCAGAACAACACACACAAAACGCTGGAGGAACTCGGCAGGTCAGGCAGCCTCCATGCAGTGGAATAAACGGTCAACGTTTCAGGCCTAGACCCTCCATCAGGACTGGATAAGAAAGGGAGAAGATGACAGAATAAGGAGGTGGGGTTGTGTTGTATATTTTGTTGTATGTCACTGTTACCATCAGGTAGGAGGTACAGAAGCCTGAAGACACACACTCAGCGATTCAGGAACAGCTTCTTCCCCCTGCCATCTGATTTCTGAATGGACATTAAACCCATGAACTTGATCTAACTATTTTTTTCATTTATTTCTGTTTTCTCACTACTTATTTTAACTACTATTTATATATTTACTGTAATTCAGTTCATTTTCCATATTATTACTGCTGGCACAAAGTTAACAAATTTCATGACACATTCCGGTGATATTAAACCGGATTCTGATATCACTGCATATTTTACTGTTTGATGTGCATGTGACAAATTAAACTAATCTTTGACTCTCAGGTTGGGGCTCCTGGGAGGACAAGGAGATGCTTATTAAATACTTTAATTTATTTATATTGGGAGAGATGTATTGTCTGAGCTTGCTAGACCCATGAATTAATCTTTATTTTGATTGTACAGATTTCTAGAATCATGGAATTGTCATTAGAGTTGAAGTTGAGTTGACTGTAATCTGCACAAGCCTATGTGTGCACAGGTACAATGAAAAGCTTACAGTAACATTGCAGGCATCAGATATACAACATTCAGAAGAAAATCATAAAATAAACATAAATCAAATAATTTTTACTTGACAAAACACAATTAGAACAAAAAAAATCTCAAAGTCCATTTTATGCAAAGTGGTCATAGTGTTGTTAAACTGTGGTGATTGGGGTTGCGCTGGTTGGCTGAAGAAGTGTCGCTGGTCCTGAACCTGGTGATGTGGGACTTCAGGCTTCTGTACCTCCTGGCCAAAGGGAGCTGTGAGAAAATAGCATGGCCTGGGATGGTGGGGATCTTTGACGATGGATGTTGCCTTCTTGAGGCAGTGTCTCCTGTCCAATCAACTGAAATGTTTGTTTTTTTCCACATATTGATCTGAAAATGTACTGAAGGCCCGGAGGTGGTCTTTTCTGGGTTTGGACGACTGTCTGTGTCTGGGAGTGGATGGGAGGCAGGAAAGGGGCTGGGTTTGCTGTTGTAGCAGCATTACTGGCACGTAACATCAGATAAGCAGCATTCACAAGGAAAGCATAACAAAGAATTGTACAAACGTTTGTACATAATTTTTAAAAGAAAAGACACATTTCAAGGCAAAGAAATTGAAGTTATCATAATGTTGCTAAACTGTGGTGATTAGGGTTGTACCAACTGGTTGAAGAACCAAATGGTTTGAAGTAGTGTTACAGAACAGAAAGAGGCTATTTGGCCCATTGATTCTATGCCAGTTCATGGTAGTGCCCTCCATTCAGTTCCACTACCCTCTCTTTCCATTAGACCTAAAAATTACACTTGTGGCTACTTTATTAGGTACATCTGTACCTTGTTAATGCAAATATCTAATCAGCCACTTATGTGGCAGAGTCATTCCATAAAAGCATGCAGATATAGTCAAGAGGTTCAGTTTGGAGAAGAAATGTGATCTAAGTGACTTTGACCGTGGAATGATTGTTGGTGCCAGACAGGGTGGTTTGAGTATCTCAGAAACTGCTGATCTCCTGGGATTTTCACACACAACAGTCTCTAGAGTTTACAGAGAAAGGTGTGAAAAAGAAAATAAAATCAGGTGAGAAACAATTCTGTGGGCAAAGCACCTTATTGATGAGAGAGGTCAGAGGAGAGTGACCAGACTGGTTCAAGCTGACAGGAAGGTGACAGTAACTCAAATAACTGCACTTTATAACAGTGGTGTGCAGAAGAGCATCTCTGAATGCACACAGGTTGACCTTTGAAGTGGATGTGCTACAGCAGCAGAAGACCATGAACATACAGTCAGTGGCCACCTCATTAGATATTATGACCATTACCTCCTAATTTAAAGGATGCAGAAATTCCTGTGATGGGGTACTCGAGGGCCAGAAGGCCAGAGGACACAGCCTCACAGTAGAAGGACACCCCTTTAGAACAGAAATAGCCTAATTCTGCTCCTATATCGTATAAGAAAAATTGTCTTTAGCAAGAGGGTGGAGAGTCTGTGGATTTCATTGCTGCGGAAAGCTGTGAAGGCTAAGGCATTTGGTATATTGATAGGGTGGGAGGTCAATAGGTTCTTCATTAATCAGGGCGTCAAAGGTTATGGGAAGAAAGCAGGAGAGTGGGATCAAGAGGGATTATAAATCAGCTGTGATGGAATGCTGGAACTGACTTGATGGGCTGAATGGCCAAATTCTACACCTATGCCTCAAGGTCTGATGGAAATTTTCGATGAAGCCGCCATGCCTCCACACTGGCATGGTTTTCAGTACTTGGTCTGCATTCCTGGGCTATGGAGTAATGCTCACCCTGCACTCAGACAACTGCAGAATCCTTTTCCTCTGATCATTCTCCAGTTCCCACCATTTATTCAACGTTACGGTTAATTGTCTGGCACAGTTGCCACGTTTGTTGTAACTGCTGGATAAGCCTCCGTCACATGCAGAGCCAGCTGTGGATCAAACATCCTCGAACACACATACAACTGTGTGTGACAACCTGTCAACCTTCAGGCCATGTCACTCAGGGACTTGTGCTGGTTTTATTTTGTGACTGTACGTCTGTGCTGTGGGATGATGTTTTGCTTAGCTGTATACATCTGTATGGTTAAACTCAGCTGGATCTCAGGAATAGACGCAAGATACTACCAAGAGTCCATTCTATAGGAACCACTCCCCAACATGAACAAGGATCAACTTTATTCATCACATACAGGACTTTACAAAACTCGTAGGCATGTATATAAACTAGGCAGCCTAAGACTTTTACACAGTACTGTATTTTCAATGTGGGGCAGAGAGCAAGATTGTAAATCGGGCTGGAGCGAAGGACGTTGAGGTAGGGGTGTTGAACAGGAGGCAAAGAAGGAGTGCCAGGGTTGGGGTCATTTGATTCCAAACAATTGGTTTATTGATCATTACAGAATGTCTCTCTGGTGCTTCCTGTTCCCTCCACTCTCACTGCCCCCTTCCCACTCTCAGTCCACAATAGAGACCCAGATCAGAACCAGGTTTATCATCACTCACATGTCATGGAATTTCTTTTTTGTTTACGGCAGCAGTACAGTGCAATACAGTAAGTTATTACAGTACTGTGCAAAAGTCTTAGGCGCCCCAGTTATAAACATTACAGATTCACGCATTAGGAGGTTGCTGTGGTGTGGTGGTCAGGGTGTGGACATGCAACATTCAACGGTTATAAAGAATACAGAATTATATAAAGTTATAAGTACGGATAAAGAATAAATGTGCAAAATATGAAATCGGTGGTACAGTTAGCATCAAACCAAACCCTGACCAAACAGTGGGGAACTAACGTCACAACCTACAAACAAGCAGCGAGGGTTTTGCTGAGCTGGTTGTATCCCACCGTGGCCCGAGTGAATACCAGCGCCGCACACATAACAGCCACTGCTATCCAGGTGAGAGCTCACAAGAGGGCCTAACACCGCCTCAGACCTTGGCAGCTTGACAGGGACCACTTTAGAATCAGAATCAGGATTCTCATCACTGGCATATGTCATGAAATTTGTTGTCTTACAGCAGTACAGTGCAATACCTAAAAATTACTGGAAGAAACAAAATTCAGTAAATTGTGTAGAGAGGAATAATGAGGTAACCCCTCACAAAACGATGGAGGAACTCAGAACGCCAGGCAGCATCTATGGAGAAGAATAAAGAAGTGATGCTTTGGGCTGAAATCCTTCATCAGGTCTTATTTATTCCACTCCATACATGCTGCCTGACCTTCTGAGTACTTCCAGCATTTTATGTGTCACTCTGGACTTCAAGCATCTGCAGAATCTCCTGTGTTTTTGGGTGATTTTGGGTTTGTGGGCCATTTAGAAATCTGATGGCAGAAGGGAAGGAACTGTTCCTGAATCATTGAATGTGGATCTTTACGCTCCTGTACCTCCTCCCCGATGGTAGTAATGAGAAGAGGGCATGTTCCGGATGATGAGGGTCTTTATTGAGGGGCTGATGGTTGACAGTGAGGAGTATTGTGTACATTACGGTGCTGGCTGAGTCGACAGCCCTCTGCAGCCTCTGTGCGCTGGAGCCTCCAGTGATGCAACCAATCGGAATGCTCTCCACAGTATATTGTAGAAATCTGCTAATGATTAGCACCTTCCCAAATTTCCACAAAGCCCTGATGAAGTAGGATTGCTGGGGTGCCTTCTTTGTGATTGTGTTTGCCCCAGGATGGATCTTTGAGTGGTGGACACCAGGAACTTGAAGCTGCTCACCTTTTCTACTGTTGATCCCTCTAAAGACGGGAGAATGCTTGCCTGACTTTCTCTTCCTGAAGCCCACAATCAGTTCCTCAGTCTTGCTGAGTGCCAGGCCATTTTTTGCACACGTTCTTGTTTACATCAAGGGTGCTAGAGGAATGGTGGAGAGTGTTGCGTTTTCCAGTGTGGATATCCCTCTGTACAGCTAGGGTGCCTGAGACCTCTCGCACAGGATTGTATTGGTCAACGAGGAGCAGAGAGAGAGTTTGTCAATCTGCCAGGAGCAAAGGACGTTGGGAATGGCGAGGGTGGTGCACTGCAGGATGAGGCGTGGGACAGGGGACACAGAAGGAGTACCGGGGTGCAGGGGGGAGACACCCAGCCCTGGGTCACCAAGCAAAGCCATTTGATTCTTAACAACTGGTTTATTGATTATCACAGACTGTCTCTGGTGCTTCCCGCTCCCTCCCCTCTCCACTTCCCCCTTTCCCAACCATGATTCCCCTCTCCCTGCCCCCTTCCCACTCACAGTCCACAACAGAGACCCAGATCAGAATCAGGTTTATCATTATTCACGTCATGAAATTTGTTTATTTTTGCGGCAACTGTAACGTTGCGATTTGAACTTCCTCAGAACACTCCTCAGTTTTACAGATTTTTATATCCGGATGGCTCACGTGGTGTAGCAACTGCTCTGCCCAGGACTGCAGAATACAATACCAGCGACCTGGGTTCAATTCCCGCCGCTGCCTGTAAGGGGCTTGTATGTTCTCCCTGCGTTCCTCCGGGTGCTCCGGTTTCCTCCCACACTCCAAAGGTGTGCCAGTTAGTAGGTTAACTGGTCATTGTAAATTGTCCTGTGATTAGGTTAGGGTTAAATAGGTGAGTTGCTGGCTTGAGCAGATCATTGGGACAGAAAGGCCTGCGTCGTGCTATATCTCAATAAACAAATAATTAACCACCATGTCGGCCTTCTTGTTTTGTTCTTCTGTTCGTATTTTCTTTTTGCTGTTCTTGTTTTATTGTTTTGTACCAATTTCCTCACTTTGGTAGAAGTACAATTCCAGTGTGATCAGCTGCCTTTCCTTTGGTCAATACAGACAAGGAAACTAAATTCCGTCTCTCTTTAAGTTAAGCAGATCCATTGCCTACTGACTAGAACCTGCACACCTTTGGGACATTGAATTTGCTGTGGAATCTCCTAGAGCCACAGGAATCCATAAGACCATAAGACACAGGGGCAGAATTAGGCCATTTGGCCCATCGAATCTGCTCTGCCATTCCATCATGGCTGATTTATTACCCCTCTCAACTCCATTCTCCTGCTTTCTCCCTGTAATCTTTGATGTCCTGACTAATCAAGAATCCATCAACCTCTGTTTTAGATATACTTAGTGACTTGATCTCCACAGCCGTCTGTGGCAACAGATTTCACAAATTCCCCGCCCTCCGGCTAAAGCAATTCCCCATCTCTGTTCCAAAGGGACGCCCTTGTATTCTGAACCAAATGTGGGAAGGAGGATGAGAGGTGGCCTGATCGAAGTGCACAAGATGATACAAGGCATAGATCGAGTGGACAGCCAGGGCAGAAATGGCTAATACAAGGGGCCTAACTCGAAGGAGATTGGATGAAAGTATAGGGGGGCGGGGAATATCAGAGGTGTGTTTTTTAACACTGAGAGTGGTGGAACGCTCTGCCAGGGGTGGTTGTAGAGGCAGATACATTAGGGCCATTTTAGATACTCTTAGACAGGTACATTGATGATAGAAAAATGGAGGCTCTGTGGGAGGGAAGGGTTAGATTAATTGTAGAGAAGGCTAAAAGGTCAGAATAGGATTGTAGACTGAAGTGCCTATAATATGCCACAATGTTCTATGTTCTGTATGATAACATATATGTACTTTGATAATATATTTTACTGTATTTTATTTATTATTAGAGAGAAAGCACCGTAACAAGCCTTTCCAATCCTCCAGCCTACAATGCCACCTAATTACATCCATGTAACCGGTTAATCTATTAAGCTGAATGTGGGAATAAACCCAAGTGGTCACGGGGAGAAGGTACAAACTCCTTCTAAACGATGGTGGGTATCAAACCCGGGTTTCTGGCCCTGCAATAGTCTTACGCTAACTGATAAATCACTGTGCTGCCTACTTACAACTTATAATTACAGCTGGTGATATACTTCTTCAAATTTTTTTTATGCGAGTCAAGGGTACCTTGACGCACATTCCAACTAATTAGTTGGTTCACACTGGAACTTACCCCCTGATGGGTGTTCTTTAAGAGTTCACCTGTTCAATGCAATTTGTCTGCTTGACAGAAAAGTGGGTCTTCTGGTTTTTACTGACCTCATCTTCTCTGTCCAATATGGAACACAGATTCAGGTCCCAACATGTACCAAGGGTTTCATTAGTCTATAAATAGTTCTCAAATATTAGTTCTGGGACAAATTCCAGATTTAAATTGGTCTCATCAGATTGCAAACAATATTTGATGAACCGAGCAGATGGGAAGTGTACGATAACATTGCCCTTGTACAGGTTATTGCGTGAGCGACAGTAACACAACAGTTAGTACAGCGCGGTTACAGCCTGGGCCACCGGAGTCAGGAGTTCAATCCCAAATCATCTGTAAGCAGTTTGTGCGTCCTCCATGGTTTCATTCGGATGCTCCGGTTCCCTCCCATAGTCCAAAGACGTATCGGTTAGTTGGTTCACTGGTTATTGTAAATTGCCCTGACATTAGAGGTGGTTTGCTGGCCCAGGGGGGTCTGTTCTGTGCTGTATCTCTAAATAAATAAATAGATAGATACATAGATAGATAGATAGATAGATAGATAGATAGATAGATAAATAAATAAATGTCAGAGACAAGGATAGTGAGGTAATGTGGAGACAGGGATGGCATGGACTGACCCTGGTGAGGGAATGTAGAGATAGAGACGGCAGAGACTGACCCTGGTGAGGGAATGTAGAGATAGAGACGGCAGAGACTGACGGTGGTGAGGGAATGTAGAGATAGAGACGGCAGAGACTGATCCTGGTGAGGGAATGTAGAGAGAGAGACGGCAGAGACTGACGGTGGTGGGGGAATGTAGAGAGAGAGACGGCAGAGACTGATCCTGGTGAGGGAATGTAGAGAGAGAGACGGCAGAGACTGATCCTGGTGAGGGAATGTGGAGATAGAGACGGCAGAGACTGACGGTGGTGAGGGAATGTGGAGACAGGGACAGCAGAGACTGACGGTGGTGAGGGAATGTAGAGATAGAGACGGCAGAGACTGACGGTGGTGAGGGAGTGTAGAGACAGAGACGGCAGAGACTGATCCTGGTGAGGGAATGTAGAGATAGAGATGGCAGAGACTGACGGTGGTGAGGGAATGTAGAGACAGAGACGGCAGAGACTGACGGTGGTGAGGGAATGTAGAGACAGAGACGGCAGAGACTGATCCTGGTGAGGGAATGTAGAGATAGAGACGGCAGAGACTGACGGTGGTGAGGGAATGTAGAGATAGAGACGGCAGAGACTGACGGTGGTGAGGGAATGTAGAGAGAGATGGCAGAGACTGACGGTGGTGAGGGAATGTGGAGACAGGGACGGCAGAGACTGACGGTGGTGAGGGAGTGTAGAGATAGGGACCGTAGATAGTGAAAGGGGTGAACTGATGTGGAGACAGGGACGGCAGAGACTGATCCTGGTGAGGGAGTGTGGAGACAGAGATGGTAGAGACTAATCCTGGTGAGGTAATGTGGAGACAGGGACGGCAGAGACTGACCCTGGTGAGAGAATGTAGAGATAGGGACGGTAGATAGTGAAAGGGGTGAACTGATGTGGAGACAGGGACGGCAGAGACTGACGGTAGTGAGGGAGTGTGGAGATAGGGATGGTAGATGGTGAAGTTGGTGAGGGAATCTGGAGATAAGAAGGGCAGAGACTGACCCTGGTGGGGGAATGTGGAGACAGGGACGGCAGAGACTGACGGTGGTGAGGAAATGTAGAGAGAGACGGCAGAGACTGACGGTGGTGAGGGAGTGTAGAGATAGAGACGGCAGAGACTGACGGTGGTGAGGGAACGTGGAAACAGGGACGGCAGAGACTGACGGTGGTGAGGTAACGTGGAGATAGAGACGGCAGAGACTGACCCTGGTGGGGTAATGTGGAGACAGGGACGGCAGAGACTGACGGTGGTGAGGTAATGTGGAGATAGAGATGGCAGAGACTGACGGTGGTGAGGTAACGTGGAGAGAAACGGCAGAGACTGAAGGTGGTGAGGTAACGTGGAGGTAGGGATGGCAGAGACTGACGTTAGTGATTTAGTGTGGAGATAGTGAGGGTAGATCGTGAATCTGGAGGAATACACAAACTGCTGGAGGAACTCTACTGGTCAGACAGCCTCTGTGGAGGAAAGTTGACGTTCCGGGATGAGACCCTTCATCTGGACTTCTCAACTTGGAACGTCAACTGTCTATTTCCTTCCACACATGCTGCCAGATCAGTTGTGTTCTTCCAGCATCTTCAAGTTCAAGTTATCGTCAGTCAACCATGCACATGTATATAGCTAAATGAGACAGCTAAATGGGGCTGAGGTACACAACACATGACATATAGTAACGCACATCCATACAGTTACAATTCAGCACATACAGTCACAAAATAGAATGAGCACAAGTCCCTGAGTGGTATGACCTGAAGACTGACAGGTTGTCATGAAATCTGAGGTGCTTGACTATGTCAGACAGTACAATGTCACAGGCACTATTCTAATCAAACGCGCAGTTGTAAAATTTGCGCGGCACGGTAGTGTAGTGGTTAGTACAACATTTTACAGCACCACTGACCCGGTTTCAATTCCCACCGCAGTCTGTAATGAGTTTTACGTTCTTCCCATGACTCTGTGTGTGTTTCCCCCAGGAGCTCCAGTTTCCTCCCAAAGATATAAGGTTGCTAGGTTAGTTGGTCATTGTAGATAGTCCTGTGATTAGGCTGTGGTTAAATTGGGATTGCTGGGCAGGTGAGACGTGTGGCCAGAAGAGCCTTTTCTGGGTGCATCTCAATCAATAAATAAAGAGAATATGAGAAACAGCAGCAATAAAAGATGAACAGTGAGCAGAGTAAGATCAGAGTGTGTCTGTGATTTGGGGAGTGGACTGGTGGCACTCACACGTGAGTTTATTCTTACTGATATAATGGCCTGTGGCTCCGAGTAGCTGTTTGCATGGGACAGCGGCCACACCCTGATCCACCGCTTCGACAGGCGGGCTCAAGTATGTGAGGGTAGCTGGCGGGGCTCATACCCCGGTGAGACAGGGACATGCCTGTCCCAGCAGGCGAAGTTGGCTCTGGGGAACTGGTCGGAGGAGATCAATAGTGAGATTCAAGGGCCAGGAAGATGGTTCAGACACCAACAATGGGGTAGGAACATGGAATGGGGTGTGTGACATCGTCTGCCTCTGGTTTTACCTGAAATTCCCACCACCTGAATGTTTGCGTGTCTTCTTAGTTGCAAATTATTTACAAGAAAATTCAGATTATCTAGCAGAAGAGTGGGGTTGAGAGGGATAATATATCAGCCATGATAGATTGAGGGGCAATCTTGATGGGTCAAGTGGCCTAATTCTGCTCCTATGTCTTATGGTCTTATAAATTTCCTTTGACTTTGAGAAGAAATCTTTACAATATCTATTGGCATATTGCCCTGCTGTCAACAAGGGCCTCGGAATTCACAAAGCCTCGAGATATTCATTACACCAGGACTGTCTGCTCCTACATCTGCCTTCTCCTGATCTCTTTCACACTGACATTAACAGGCAGAAAATCCACTTACAGCACATACTTTGCCTTCAAAGGCAAAGATTAGAAATTCAGAGATGAATAGGATCCACGGGCAGAACTCGTGCCCAGATCTATTTGCCCATTCAGAATAAATTGCCCACAGCACAAACCAATTTCACTTTAATCACAGATCCTTTCAACGTTGCTGCCAAATGTACAGATTAATTCTGCACTGCACAAGAAGGAGTTGGAGCTCATATTCAGAATAACAATTGAAATGTGCATCCAGTGAACCTGCCTAATGCATGTTGGCCACGTTTGACTCACTTAGCCTGAAAGCAAGCTGACTTTGCGTTTGATCTACTGATTAGTGTTCATTGTGACAGCTTCACATTAGAACTTCCATCATGGACTAGAGACCCAGGAGCGATTTGTGGTAAAGTAGTTTTGATCAACCAGGGTTACGTGAGTGAAAGATCGAGAGCAAGCCAAAATGTCATTAGAATACTACTGATTAGTGATGGCATTGAAATCAATACGATGGAAATTAGGCAGAGTTAATGACGGTAGTGGTTCCTTATGGTTGTCATAGCTGGTGGGGGTGGGGGAGGTAGTGGGGATAATCTCCCACTTCCTATTAAATGCTCCCAATGACATGTGCCTCAAGTAGCCTCTGACAACCAAGTCCAGCTCCTGGCCTTCACGTGTGGCTTAGCAACTAAGCCCAGCGGAACCATTTCTACTGACAGAAGAAGGGGCAAAGGCGGGTTATTGGTGCCTTAAAGCCAGTTGCTCTGGGCAGAGGGACCTTGTCAGTCGTGGTTGGCGGCTCATCAAGGATCAGGAAAACCCTAATCTCAAACATCCACAGCCTTGCAGCCGTACCCACTCATGGGGAAGGCGTCTGGAGCAAAACCTGTGGAAAATTCTGGAGCTGGAGTCCCTAAGGCAGTCCGACATTGAGTTTAACATTGACCGGCAACTCCTGTGCCACTGCTGGTCTCTGCCGTTCCTTTGGATTCGTCAGCTGCGTAGGCAACAGCTTGCTCTCCGTATTGTCCTGACCAGGCTAGCGCGTTGACTGACGGCACTGAGCCAACAATGTGGACAGGGCATAAAAAATCCGTGACTGACCCCGACCATCTGAGGGCCTTGGTGAAGCGAGAACTGCAATGATCAACCACGATTCCATTAAATGGTGGAGCCTGACGTTACCCAGGCCTCCCTGTTGTTGGAAGCTCATGCCTGCAGCTAGAATGGTACGGTGTAGCAGTTAGCACAGCTCCAGTAACCTGGGTTCCATTCCATTCTTGTGTGCTCTCTGTTGGGAGTTTGCACACTTCTCTGTGACCATGAGTGTTTGTGGCATCAAAGTTCAAAGTAAATTTATTTTCAAAGTACTTATGTCACCTTGAGCTTCATTTTCTTGCAGGCATTCACAGTAGAACAAAGTACTACAACAGAATCAATGAAAACCATAAACAGCCAATGTGCAAAAGATTCAAACTGTACAAATAAAAAATAGGTAGATAGATAGATAGACAAGCAGACAGATAGAGACAGACGGACAGATAGATATATCTGTATTTATAGATAGATAGACAGACGGACAGATAGATATATCTGTATTTATAGATAGATAGACAGACAAGCAGACAGATAGAGACAGACGGACAGATAGATACATCTGTATTTATAGATAGATAGACAGACGGACATTGATGGGAAGATGAGTCGTAGAGTCCTTGAAAGAGAACATAAGTTGTGGAATTAGTTCAGTGTTCCAGTGAATGAAGGTATTCCCACTGGTTCAGGATCCTAATGGTTGAAGGGCAACAACTGTTCCTGAACCTGGCAGGAGGCTCCTGTACCTCCTGTCCGATGACAGTAGCAAGAAGAGAGCATGGCCTGGGTGGTCCTTGATGATGGATGCTGCTTTCTTGTTGCAATGCTCTTTGAAGGTGTTCCTCCCAGGTCTCAGAATCAGGCTTGTAATCACTGACATGAAATGTGTTGGTTAGTGGCAGCAGTACCGTGCCAAGACATCAAATTATTCTACATTAAAAAAGTAAAGGAAGAGTGCAAGAAAACGAAGAATGAGGTGGTGTTTATGGACCGTTCAGAAATCTGATGGAGGAAGGGAAGCAGCTGTTTCTGAATCTTTGACTGTGGGTCTTCAGGCTCCTGTACTTCATCCTTGATGGTAGCAATGGGAAGAGGGCATGTCTCTGCTGTAGGGGGTCTTTAATGATGGGTGCTGCCTTCTTGAGGTGCAGTTTTACACCTGATTTGTATTATCTATATTTTTCATTGTAGCTTCACTGGCTGCTGTAACCTGCCCTGTATTAGATCAAATGACATAGAAGCAGAATTAGGCCATTCAGCGCATCGAGTCTGCTCTGTTTTCCTATCCTGCCTTTTCCCCATAACTTTTCATGCCCTTACTATTCCAAAAACCTATCAATCTCCAATTTTAATATACCCAATGACTTGGCCTCCACAGCTGTCTTTCACAATGAATTCCACAGATTCTTCATCCCCTGGCTAAAGAAAGTCGTCCTCATCTCTGTCCTAAAGGAACATCCTTATATTCTGAGGCTGTGCTCTCTGGTCCAATTGGAGACATTCTCTCCACATCCATTCTATCTAGGCCCTTCAGTATTCTATAGGTTTTACTGAGAACCCCTACCCTCATTCTTCTAAACTCCAGCAAGTACAGGACCAGAGCCATCAAATGCTCCTCATACATTAACCATTTCATTCTTGTAAGTCTCCTATGGACCCTCTCTAATACCCCTTCCTTAGGAAAGGGGCGCAAAACTAATCACAATTTTGCAAATACGGTCTGTCTAATGCCTAATAAAACCACAGTACTGCACTACTTCCACAAAGCAACAAACTTTACAACTTCACTGACTCTGATTCAAGTTGAGGAGAAGCAGACAGCAAGTTGTTCTCAGGTCAGCGATAGCAAATTCAAGTTGGGAAGCCACAAAGGCCAAGTTATTCTCACATTTCAATTTCTTATTTTCTCAACATTAATTCTGCCAAAATTTAGGTAAAAACTGCATATAACATGTTTGAGTTATGTTTTTATTTAAATTTGGCTTACCTGATGCCATTTTCCTTGTGAGGATGCTGCAGGTAAGTTTCTCGTTGCACCTGTGCCGACATGTATTTGTGCATTTCACAATTAACTCATACCCCTGCACCATTTAAAGAGCTCGGTCAGATCACCCAGCTCCATTCCAGGAAACAAGCATGCTCTGCTCCCTACCTCTGAGCCAACTTTGCATCATCAGTCCAAGGAGGTGCTGGGGTCAGCCCACAAGTATCTCCACACTTCCAGTGCCAACATAGCATGCCCACAACTCACCAACCCTAACTCGTACGTACACCTTTGGAAAGTGGGAGGAAACAAAAGCCCTTGGAGGAAACCCATGTTGTCATGAGATTGTACACACTCCCTCACAGATTTTCATTATCAATCTGTGACACATGGGCGATCATGGTAACCATGATTGTTCTTGGCAAATTTTTCTACAGAAGTGGTTTGCCTTTGCCTTCTTCTGGGCAGTGTCTTCACAAGACGGGTGACCCCAGCCATTATCAATACCCTTCAGAGATTGTCTGCTTAGCATCAGTGGTCACATAACCAGGACTTGTGATATGCACTAGTTGCTCGTATGACCATCCACCACAGCTCCCACGGCTGCACATGACCCTGACTGGGGGGCTAAGCCTTGCCCAAGGGTGACCTGCTGGATGGCGGAGGGAAGGAGCTCCTTACACCTGCCATGTAGAGATGTACCTTCACCCTGCCACCCCTCACAGACAGAAGTCTGATCTTACAGAGGGCACTGTAAATCACTATGTGAGCCACTATGCATCATGCTGCCCAAAAAGAGGACTGCTGTCAAGATCCTAGCAGTTCACTTTGGTTGTCTTTGAATCTTTAATCTCTGGTCAAACAACCTCAACATCGAACTGATTCCACAACCTATAGACTCACTTTCAAGGACTCTACATCTCATGTTCTCAGTATTATTTTTTTATTTGCACAATTTATCTTCTTTTCATTTGTCAGTCTTTGTTCATGTATGTTTTTTGTAAATTCTGTTGTATTTTCCTGTGAGCCAGTTTTGAATCCATCTGATTAGCTCTCCCTGAATTTCATGGGACCTAACATTCCAGACCAGCCAGCCACACAGGATCTAGTCAAGGCCTTGCTACCATCCAAAACTACAACATTCACTGTCCTTCTTTCACCCAACCTTTTGGTTACCTCTTCAAAAAAACCCCCAAAAATTATAAGCAATAAATATTAAGAACATGAGTTGCAGAATCCTTGAAAGTGAGTCCTTAGGTTGTGGAATGTGTTCAGTGCTGGGGTGAATGAAGCTATCCACACTAGTCCAAGAGCCTGATGGTTGAAGGGTAGTAACTATTCCTGAACCTGGTGCTGTGGGATCTAACTTTTGTACCTCCTTCCTGATGGTAACAATGAGAATAGACCACGGCCTGGATGGTGGGGCTCCTTGATGATGGATACCGCTTTCCTGGGACAGTGCTCCATGTACAAGTGCTCAATAGTGGGAGGGCTTTACCTGTGATGGATTGGATCATAGCGGTCTCCCTACATCCATTGGGGACATTTATCAGGAGCGCTGTGTATTCAGGGCCCTTAGTATTATCACGGATCCCACCCGTCCACCCAGAATCCTCTTTGACTTTCTACCATCAGGCAATGCATAAAAAAAAGAATGGTCAGGATGGGAAACAGTTTATTTCCCCAGACCTTTAGGCTTCGGAATTCCTTGCCACATTGCATTTGAAGTGTCAATGGTTAAATACCTTACAATATTTAACTTATGCACTTTGCTTTGTTTATTTATGTGTAATTCATCTGTACATTTTATCCTTACTTTCCTAAATTATTGTGTGTTATATGTGTGTTATGTGTACCTCTGTGCTTTACACCTGGTTCGGAGAACATCATCTCATTTGACAGTATACTTGTATATAGTTAAATGACAATAAACTTGACGATGCACTATGTTTGTCCCTCCTCATCAGCAGATTTTCAACAATCAAAGCCTCAGCAGTGTCTGTAAATAGTGGAACTATTTTGTACTACAGAAAAAATTATACATAGAGGTTATACCAACTTGATCTCTTTTTCATTTACTATTGGGTTTTGACTTATATGAAATACTTAGAATGGGATTGCTTTCTGGCTGAGAATTGTTCCTACTTGAAGACGATTTAGCAAAACATTTCATTCAGTTTTGTATATTGGAAAGATGAAAATGGTTTCATAAAACACAGTTTATGAAAAACAAAGTAGAACTGGATTATAATATAATGTAAGGGCCCGTGTGCATTGAATTGGATTGGTGAAATGCCGGCTTCTATAATCATGTTCTGTATATTACAAGAGTCTCAATGTGTGGACTCTGCTCCTGTGAGGATCGCTACAGCCGGTCACATGGATGTCCAAAGGTCAAAGCCACTGGCTTGGCTTGTCCTGAGATTAGAGGCTTGATGTTTGCGAGTCTCTGACCGGAGGTCGGAGACTTCATGTTTTGATGTACGTGTGAAATGCGTCTCTTCTCCATCCATCCATCATCAACAACTCTAAAGTCAGCATCATATCAACATTCAGGTTCCTGGGTATCATTATTTCACAGGATCCCATGTGAGAGAATCACATTTCCTTCATTAACTAAAGGCTCGGCCGAGGATCTACTTGCTGCAGTTGCTCTAATTCCATCATCCCCAGAACATACTGTGTGCAATTCTGCACTGTCATCAGAGAGAGCATCCCTACATCAAACATCACTCTCCGTCGTCCCCAGAACATACTGTGTGCAATTCTGCACTGTCATCAGAGAGAGCATCCCCACATCAAACATCACTCTCCATCATCCCCAGAACATACTGTGTGCAATTCTGCACTGTCATCAGAGAGAGCATCCCTACATCAAACATCACTCTCCGTCGTCCCCAGAACATACTGTGTGCAATTCTGCACTGTCATCAGAGAGAGCATCCTCACATCAAACATCACTCTCCGTCGTCCCCAGAACATACTGTGTGCAATTCTGCACTGTCATCAGAGAGAGCATCCCCACATCAAACATCACTCTCCATCATCCCCAGAACATACTGTGTGCAATTCTGCACTGTCATCAGAGAGAGCACCCCCACATCAAACATCACTCTCCATCATCCCCAGAACATACTGTGTGCAATTCTGCACTGTCATCAGAGAGAGCATCCCCACATCAAACATCACTGTCTGGTTTGGTGGCTCCATCTTCCCCAGAGTATTCTGGGGACACTACACACGCTGCAAACTGCCTTTTCCAAAATCTCCCTTCCGGAAAGCTCTGTAAGACTATTAAAACAAAGATTTCATAGCATCTTAAAAGTTTCTTCCCTCAGGCAGTTAATTTGATCGACCATTGTAATTACCCCCCAACCCCTCTATCTATTACCCTCGTCACTGCACTGTAAACTTTCTGTAATTGTGTTTACATTGTAAATACATTCTGGAATTTATACTCTTTTTTATTCTGTATTCCTATTTAACTTAGATTTTTTAATGGTTGGTTATTCTATATAATTGTTGAATGTTGTTGTGTTTAGTTGCATGGCACACCCTGACCACAGCAAATTTCTAATCCATTACAGTCCTTTGCTGACCTTTTAACCTGCTCCAAATTCAATCTTATCTCCCCTCCCACACAGCCCTTCATTTTCCTATTATCCATGTGCCTATCCACGAATCTCTTAAATGCCCCGAGTACATATGCCTTCACCACTACCCAGGCATGGCGTTCTACCCTCCCACCATTCTCTGTGTCAATAACCTACCTCTGATACCCCCCACACTTCCCTCCAATCACCTTAAAATCATGTCCTCTTATTTCTACCCTGGGAAAAAGTCTCTGAATATCCACTCAGTCTAAGCCTCTTATCATCTTGTACACCCCTAAAAAATGACCTCTACTTCTCCTTCTCTCCAAGGAGAAAAATCCTATCTTGCTCAGCTTACCCTCATAAGACATGCTCTCTAATCCAGGAAGCATTCTAGTAAATCTCATCTGCGCCCCCTCTAAAACTTTTTTTTTATTAAGTGCGATCGTGAACAATGGCCAGATCAGAAGTGCTGATCAAGTCAACTAGTTCCCAAAGAGAACTCCGATAGGCCAATCAGATGGTTCACTGCTGCTCAGCGATAGAACATAAAAAAAATCATATGTACAATTAAGAAACATTAAAAAAGAATAGAAATACTGGAGTCATGGTGATCATGATGAAGTCTGCTGGAGAGAGACATTTGTACACACGCTGTCCTCCATAATTCAGAGAGATTGAAGGATAAGGTTACAGGGAGACAAAACGTCCAGGAGCACTTGGAACTAAAAACTAATCCCTACCGGGAGAAAACAGCACCTAATCTTTACGCACTGTTCTCCAGCAGTTTAAGGACAGTTTAAGCTTCCACATCCTTCTTATAATAAGGTGTCCTGAATTGAACACAATATGTAAATGTATATGGTAACGAAAGCTGATCCCTGGCCCTTGACCGTTGTAGGGAGAATGGCCACAGACAGAACCCTGGTCAGAGACATTGAAAACTTTGGCTCTAAAGTCGGACTACACAGTGCTTAGCTTCCAGAGGTAGACAATGTTTGAGGAATAGTCCTCGATGGAAGTGGCAGGAGTGGTCTTCCTCAGCCTCTCCTGCCCTAACTGTGGCCCTTTAAGGGCCTCATGAGCCACCTGAGAATGACAGGAAGTAGACTTTCTTCCATCCCAAGGGACAGGCTAAACGGTAGGAATATAATGTGGGTAGGTGGGACCCAACTATTTAACCCTCGCTTAGTCACAGGACAATTTGTTATGAACAACTAACCTACAAACTGGTATGTCTTTGGACTGTGGGGGGAAACCAGAGCACCCGGAGGAAACCCACACGCTCATGGGGAGAACGTACAAACTCCTAACAGACAGTGCTGGAATTGAACTCTGATGGCCCAAGTGGTAATAGCGGTGTGCGAACCGCTACACTATTGTGGTGTCCCATAAATGCTATGCTATTGTGGGGCCTCAATAGACCTTTCTCACAAAGTCAACATGTGTGATAACATTGTGTGACCCACTGCTGCAATAAAACCGATACCTGTTCATGCGGTTACAATACTTCAGCATACGTAATGAGGAGACTTTGCAGAGTACATTATTATTCACCTCACGTACGTAGCTGGTCCCACCTTTATCATTATTTGTGATGGATTTCCTAACTGCTTCTGTCACCTGCTGGTTTTACCAGGAGTGTGTGAACCAGTGTTAATTTATACTCTTTGACAGGATCGAGCTTCATCTCAGAAAATACCTTCATGTAGTAATAAGCTTTCAAATTAAAAATTGAAATGTGTTCAGGCCGAAAAAATATTGCCACAAACAGAATAAACAAAATTAAATAAAAAATCTTCCAGTTCTTGCTGTTCAATGTAATTTTCATCTTTTTATGGATCAGTTGAAATGGATTTTGTTGAATATTTTAAAGTCATGCATATTTTAGGGATTTGCAATAACGGCAAGAGGTGACTGCACTTCCCCCAAATACTTCAGATCTAAATGGAATAACCCAGAAAACAGACAATTTGGTGTTATAATGTCACAAATCATCAGGGAACTGTTCTTCCTGGATCATGTGATTGAATCTACCTTTACATTTTAACAGTCGTGATATCAATGGATCAGCAAATAAAATCTTTTATGTGGTGCAGCACTGCATTGAACAGGCCATTCAGTCCACTATTCTGTGCCAATCTTGAGAAGCCCATAAAACATAAGTGCAGAATTAGGCCAATTTGCCCTTCCAGTCTGCTCCACCATTCCATCATGATGGATGTATTAACCCTCTCAGCCCCATTCTCCTGTCTTCTCCCTGTAACCTTTGAGGCCCTTAATAATCAAGAACCTATCAGCCTCCTCTTTAAATATACCCAATGACTTGGCCCCCAGAGCTGTCTATGCTGATGAATTACACAGATGAATTACACTGTCTAGCTAAAGAAATTCTTCCTCATCTCTGTTCTAAAGGAATGCCTTTGTATGCGGAGGCTGTGCCCTCTGGCCTTAGAGCCCCGACTATAGGAAAACTGCTCTCCACATCCACTCTATCTAGGCCTTTCATTATTCAATAGGTTCCATTGAGGTCCCCCCTCATTCTTCTAAATTGGAGTAGGTACAGTCCCACAGCCATTGAATGTGCCTCACACATTAACCCTTTTATTCCTGGGATTATCCTTGTGAACCTCCTCTGGACCTTCTCCAATACCCTTCTTAGGTACAAGTCCCAGAAGTACCCACAATACTCAAGCCAATTTATACTGAATATCCTCCTCCTGTGTACCATTCCCCATTCCCTTCATGTTCCCCAGTCTGTCTAAAACTCCACCAGACTGCCTGTTTCCGCAATTACTCTGGTAACCCCTTCCAGGAACCTAGCACTCTGTGTAAAATCTCGCCTCTCTCATCACCTTTAAACATTTCCTCTCCCCCTGGGAAAAAGATTCTGTCCTTCTAGTCATGAATTCCAGTCGCCTCTGAATTGGAGGGTTCTGGGTTAAAATCCTACCCCACTACACAAATTTAACCTCCTGTGCAGTGAAGGTGAGGAACGTTAAGACTTCATTTTGAAAGGGGAGGTGATGGGCAGGTGAGGGAAAGAGAAGGGTTAACAGGGGAGTCAGAATGGGGAATGGAATAAAAGAGGCGAGGGAGGGGTGAAATTACCGGAAGTTAGAGAAATCAACCTTCATGTTCTCGGGTTGGAGGCTACCCTGATGGAATATGAAGTGTTGCTATTTCAACATGAGAGCGGCCTCATTGTGGCAGCAGAGAAGCCCATAGACCAACATGGAGGAATGGGAATAGGAAGTGGAATTGAAATGGTTGGCCACTGGGAAATCCTGTCTTTTGTGGCAGACAGAAACTTCTCCTTCGATGGTCCCAAGCCTGGCTGCAGAGGAGGAGGGTTGGCCCTGGGGCTAACAACCTCATCCTGTAAAAGCCCAGAGCTACAGAAATGGCAACAGAAGCTCCAAGGGCCTCATCCCTGGGAGAGGAAGGATCTTCATCTAGAAGACGTATGCAGTCATGTGTTGGAAAGGGCGATGGTGGTGGAGGCGGATACGAGAGGGTCTTTTAAGAGACGCCAACATGGGGCTCAGAAAAACAGTGGGCTATGGGTAACCCTAGGTTATTTCTAAGGTAAGGACCTGTTCTGGTCAGCTTTGTGGGCTGAAGGGCCTGTACAGTGCTGTAGGTTTTCTGTGTTTCTATGACTCTGGCAAGCTGCTGTTGGCAGCCTACACTCCAGCAGGGGTTGAGGAGGAGGAGTGGCATACCTAGGAGCTCAATGAAGGGTCCCTAATCTATGTTGAGATACAGTGGATGACCCCGACAGACTCGCAGGTGAAGTGTCCCCTCATCTGTGAAGACTGTGAGGGGCCCAGAATGGCAGTGAGTTGTGTACAGTTTTGATCACCCATCTGTTGGAAAGACACCACTAAACTGCAAAGGGTGCAGAGACGGTTTACAAGGATTCAAGGCCTGAGTGATAAGGAGAGGTTAGGCAGGTCAGGGCGTTATTCTCTGATTTAAGGAGGTTGAGGGGTGCATGAAGTCATAAGGAGCTGGGACATGGAGAACACACGTCCTTTTCCCCAGGGTTGGGGAACTACCAGGACCTGAGGGGAACTTCTGTTAGCAGAGGATGGAAGGTATATGGAATGAGCTACCAGAGGAAGTAGTTGAGATAAGAAATATGACAATATTTGAAAGCTATTTAGAAAAGTGCATGGTGAGGATCAGCTTAGAAAGATATGGGCCAAACTCAAGCCATTGGGTCTAGTTTAGCAGGTACCATGGTTGGCATGGACAACTTGAGCCAAAGGGCCTGTTTCCATGAGGTATATTAATCGACTGGCTGCATCACGGCCCGGTACGGAAACACCAATTCCCTTGAATGGAAAATCCTACAGCCCAGTCCATCATGGGTAAATCCCTCCACACCTCTGAGCACATCTACATGAGACGTTGTTGCAAGGAAGCAATATCCATCTTCAGGGACACCCACTACCCAGGCCATGCTCTTTTCTCACTGCTGCCAGCAGGAAGAAGGACTCACAGCACCAGGTTCAGGAACAGTTATTACCTCTCAGCCATCAGGCTCCTGAATAAAAGTGGATAAATACAGTCAGCTTCACCTGCCCCATCGCTGAAGTATTTCCACAACCTGTGGACTCACTTTCGAGGCCTCTTCATCTCATGTTCTCAATATTTTTTGCTTATTTAGTTATTATTGTTATTTCTTCCTTTTTGCCTTTTGCACACTGGTTGAATGCTCAAGTTGGTGCAGTCTTTCACTAATTCTGTTATGGTTATTATTCTATTATGAATTTATTGAATATGCCTGCAAGAATTGAATCTCAGGGTTGTGTACGGTGACATATATGTTCTTTGATAATAAATTTACTTTGAACTTTGAACTACTACTCTATGACTCTACCTATGCCTACGTGGGTTACCATAGCAACATATTCCACTTGAATGAATTGAGTGGGATCAGAGGCAAAGGTGTTCCGTTCGAGAGTGCAGAGCTCATGATGACTGTACTTATCCACTGTCCAAAGGAAGTAACGTTCATTACAGTGTTCACGTACTGATGCCACTGGGCCACACACTTACAGTGTTAGAAGTAACATTGGGGACTGAGTTCAGGAGTTATGAGGTAATGTTGCAGCTCTATAAAACTCTGGTTAGACCACGCTTAGAATACTGCATTACAGAAAGGATATGGAAGCTCTCGAGAGGGTGCAGAAGAAATTTGCCAGGATGCTGTCTGGATTAAAGAGCATGTATTAGGAGGAAAGGTTGAGTGAGCTTTTCTCTTTGGAGTGAAGGGGATGAGAGGTGACGACAGAGATGTACAAGATGATAAGAAGCAAAGATTGAGTGGATAGTTAGAAACTTTTTCCCAGGACGGAATTGGCTAATATAAGGGGGCATAATTTTAAGGAGTTTGGAGGAAAGTATAGGGAGGATGTCAGAGGTAGGTTATTTACACAGAGAATGGTGGGTACATGGAACGCCCTGCTGGGGATGGTGTTAGAGGCAGACACATTAGCGACATTTAACAGAGTCTTAGATAGGAAAAATGGAACACTGTGAGCTGTGTAGGAGGGCAGGGTTAGATTTAGCAAGGTAAAAAGGGTGGCACAAGTTTCTGGGCTGCAGGGCCCATTCCTTTTGTGTGAACACACGCCAACAGTACGATAGAAATTTAACCAGAGACAGCGATATCGTCACATTGGATCAACTTATCAGGGCATTGGACTGGCACCTGATGCCTTGTGAGCAAACTTGGTCAATAGCTGGCATTATTTAGCTCTGTGTAGAAAGCAGCCTGCGTTTTAAATATTCCAACTATGTAAATAACAGTTGACTTGATTTTACTTTAACCAATAAACAGGAGGAGACTTGCATTCAAGCCCTTCTGGGAATTCTGCCCTGATGCTCAGCCAAGCCATACAAAATTAGCAAATCTCAAGCATCAACAGCGTTGGCATGAAGCTATCGAAGTGTAAAAACTAAATGAAATTGGCCTACAGATGACAAGGGTCATTGAAACACATCACCAACAGGACTGGGGAGGTAGCTCACTCATCCCCAATGGGCCAGTGTCATCTGAGGCTCTGCCCCTCACCTTACAGGCCTCCAAATTATTTTTAAAGAGGTCTTCTCTGAAAGAGTATTTTTAACATGAATCAAATAGATCAAATTATTCAAAAAATTTAGGAAGATAAAAAACATTAAATTAGTACTAGTTAAATAATTAGAAAGGATAAAATGAAATAAAATTAACTCGAGCTTCTAACTTGTGGTTAGCGCAATGCATCTTGGTGCCAGTGATCACTGACTGGGGGTTCAATTCTTGCCACTGACTGAAAATTAATGATTAGAATTATTTAACACACACAAAAAGCTGGTGGAACACAGCAGGCCAGGCAGCATCTATAGGGAGAAGCGATGTCGATGTTTCGGGCCGAGACCTTTCATCAGGACTGTAGCGCTTCTCCTTATAGATGCTGCCTGACCTGCTGCGTTCCACCAGCATTTTGTGTGTGTTGCTTGAATTTCCAGCATCTGCAGATTTCCTCGAGTTTGCTGATTAGATTTATTTGTCGTGTGTACATTGAAACATCGAGATATATAGTAAAATGCGTTGTTTGTGACAAATCAAATCAGTAGGATTGTTCTGGGCAGCCCACAAGTGTCATTCGGCTTCTGGTGCTGAGATAGCATCCCCAGAACTCACTAATCCTAACCATATGGTATACGTTTGGAATGTGGGAGGAAACCCGCGGGGACAACGTACAAACTCCTCACAGACAGCACGTTCGTCCCATGACTGAGTGGGTTTCCTCCGGGTTCTCCAGTTTCCTCCACATTTCAAAGATGTAAGGGACAGGGTTTGCCATGGAACACTTGCGGGCTGCCCCCAGCACATCCTCAGACTGCGTTGGTCGTCGATGCAAACGGTGCATCTCACTGTAAGTTTCCACGTACACGTGACAAATAGAACTAATCTTTAACCTCTGACCTCAGTAGGTGGGGTCGTTGCTGAATGGCTTTCTTCTGCCTAACACTGAGGGCAGAGGTGCAGTACATCTGGTGCTGGGGTCAGTGGAATGGTCCACGATGAAGCAGGAGGTAGGATACACCAACATCCGATCTCCGGCTCTCGACTGGGACCAAAGTGGCTGACATCAAAGTTTAAAGTTCAAAGTAAATTTATATCAAAGTATGTATATACTCTATTATCATTTTCATGCAGACATTCACAGTAGAACACAGAAATACAAACAGTAGGATCAGTGAAAAGCTACACACAAAGTTAGACTGACAATCAATGTGCAAAAGACAGACTATGCAAATACAAAAAATTATAATAAATAAATAAAATATTACTGAGAAGATGAGTGGTCGAGTCCTTGAATGAGGGTCTGTAGGTTGTGGGAACATTTCAATGTTGAGGTGAGTGAAGTTATGCCCACCTGTCAGGAGCCTAATGGATGAGGGGTAATAACTATGCCTGAACTTAGTGATGAGGGACCTGAGGCTTCTGTACCTTCTTCTTGATGGCAGCAGTGAGGAGAGAGCATGACCTGGGTGGTGGGGGTCCCTGGTGATGGATGCTGCTTTCCTGTGACAGTGCTCCATGTAGATGCACTCAATGGTGGGGAGGGCTTTACCTGTGACAGACGGTGTTGTATTCACCTGTTTTTCCCCCACATAAGACAACTCCCAAACAGTCACCTTTGTGCTGTAGCCTCAGATACCCAAGAACAAGACTTGCAACCCTAACGTGGGTCTTGGGGAAATATGACCAGATCCTAGACATTAGCCCAATCATACAGATTAGCTCCAAGATGGCAATGATCAAATGTAAGTGTGACTTGAGTAGCTTTATTCAAAATCAGAAGAATCAGGCTTATTATCACTAATATATGTCATAAAATTTTGTTGTTTTGCCGCATCAGTACATTATACTACATAAAATATACTATACATTACAACAGAAATATGCACTCAATTGCCACTTTATTAGATACCTGCTGTACCTAACAAAGCAGCTGCTGAGTGTATGTTCATGATCCTCGGCTGCTGTAGCCCATCCACTTCAAGGTTCAACACATTGTGCATCCAGAGATGCTCCTCTGCACACCACCATTGAAACACGTGGTTATTTGAGTTACTGTCACCTTCCTCTCAACAACAACTGAACCTCTTGACCATGTCTGCATGCTTTTATGCACCGAGTTGCAGCCACATGATTGGCTGATTAGATACTTGCATTAACGAGCAGGTGCACAGGTGTATTTAACAACGTGGCTGTGGAGTGTATACTGTGAAATTTGTTGTCTTGTGTCAGCAGTACAGTGCAAGACAATAAATCACAGGAAGAAATATATACTAAAGTAAGCAAAAATAGCGTGCCACGTGTGGCAATTGTGATGCTCAGATGGATTCTAATCCACATTACATCTAAAAGTCAACGGCCTTTATTATGTCCCTGCGTGGAGTCCAACTACATTTGCCAACTTCAAAGTCAAGTTTATTGTTACCTGCACAAGTCCGTGAGTGCACAGGTGCAATGAAAAACTTACAGGCATCACAGGCATGTAGCATGGACGCATATTTTGCAAAAAAACCAGAAATTAAACATAAATTATTCACAAGCTTTCCAAGAAGACACATTTAGAACAAAAAATGGAAACGGAGAAACAAGCCGTTGATGTTTCAGGCAGACTGCCTTCATCAGGACTCTCGAGATGGCGACTGTTTATTCATTTCCATCAATACTGTCTGACCTGCTGACTTCCTCCAGCAACTCTGTGTGTGTTGCTCTGGAGTTCTAGCATCTGCAGAATTTCTTGTGTTTCAAAGTTCAAAGTAAATTTATTAACAAGGTGCATACATGTCAGCATATACAACCCTGAGATTCATTTTCTTGTGGGCATTCTCACCAAATCTACAGAACAGTAACTATGACAGGATCAATGAAAGATCTACCAGAGTGCAGAAAACAACAAACAGGGCAAATGCAAATATAAATAAATAGCAATAAATAACCATAACATGAGATAACAAGACAGAGTCCTTAAAGTGAGATTATTGATTATGGGGACTCTTCAATGATGGGGCAAGTGAAGTGGAATGTAGTTATCCACTTTAATTCAAGAGCCTGATGACTGAGGGGTAGTAACTGTTCTTGAACCTGGTGGTGTGAGCCCTGAGGGCCTTGTGGGGCTTCAGCACCTCCTTCTAGTTCCAGAACGATTTGACTTGACCTTTTTTTTGCATGGTCTAGTAAGGACAATTTATAAGCTCTCAAAGCAGTAACTTCAGCAAAAGTCAGGACCTTGTAACCAGTCGAATAAAGGTTGAAAGTATTTGGAATAATCAGAAAAAAATCGATATTACCTATTCCTGAGATTAAGTTCTGGCCCTGATCCACAGCGTGCTCTACGTATAAAAGCAAATATCGATCTGGTGGATTTAAAATCTCTCCCAGGTAATGGCTTCATTAACTGGAAATGAAATGTGGATTGACGCTGAACGTTGATGTAGAATCCATTATCCAGAGCTCATTACAGCTGGCAGATTGACAACAGAATTCAGAAGGTATTTATAAACACTGTATTTTAGGAATGATTTGGCTAGTTTGTCATAGAAAAGATGCAGTTAATCTAGAAAGAGTGCCGGAAGGATTTGAGGATTTTGCCAGGGCTGTAGGGTGAGGTTAGCCAGGGTAGGCCTTTACACCTTGGAACATTGGAGAACCTTATTGCAACACACACAAAGTGCTGGAGGAACTCAGCGGACCAGGCTCTTCTCTTCTTTGGAAGAGAAGTCAACATGTTTCCAATTATGAGATAAGGTGGATGTTAACAGTCTTTTCATGGGTAGGGGAGTCCTGAACTGTGGCTTAGGGAGAGAAGGGACCTGAGAAGAAACGTTTTCCACACAGAGGGCGGTGAGTGTATGGAATGAGCTGTCAGATGAAGTGGTTGGGCCAGGTAAAGTGATATAATAAAAATAGCCCATAAACACAAGAGATTCTGCAGATCTGGAAATCCAGGGCAACACACACAAAATACTGAAGGAACTCAACAGGTCAGACAGCATCTGTGGAGGGGAATAAACAATCGATGTTCCAGGCTGAGACCCTTCTTCAGGACTGGAAAGGAAGGGAGCAGAAGCTGGAAAAAAAGGAGGGGAAGGGAGGAGTACAAGGTAACAGGTGATTGGTAAGACCAGGTGGGTGGATGAAGTAAGAAGCTGGGAGATGATAAGTAGAAGAAGTAAGGGGCTGAAGAAGAATGATTCTGATAGGAGACAACGGCGGACCGTAGAAGAAAGGGAAGGAGGAGAGGAACCAAAGGGCAGGTGAAGAGATCAGAGGGCATAAGAAGGGGGCCAGAGTGGGGGATGAAAGAAGAGAGAAAGGGAAGGAGGAGAGGAACCACAAGGAGGTGATGGGCAGGTGAAGAGATCAGAGGGCATAAGAAGGGGGCCAGAGTGGGGGATGAAAGAAGAGAGAAAGGGGAGGGGTAGAAATTATTGAAAGTTAGAGAAATCAATGTTCATTATTTAAGCAGCACTTGGATATGTACATGAGAAGATTTGCTTTATTTGTCACATGTAGAACAAAGCAGACAGTGAAATGCGTGTACCAATGACCAACACAGTCTGAGGATGTGCTGAGGGCAGCCTGCAAGTGCCACCATACTTCCGACATCAACGTAGCATGCCCACAACTTACTAACCCGAAGCCCAACGTCTTTGAGAATGTGGGAGGAAAGCAGAGGATCTGAAGGAAACACACAGGGAGATCATAAGACACAAGAACAGAATTTGTCCTATCGAGCCTGCTCCACCATTCGATTTGGAGAAGGTACAAATTCCTTGGGGCTAGGAGGGATATGGGCTGAATGCAGGAAATTGGAACTAACTTGGGCCAAAGGGCCTGTAGCTGTGCTGTGTTGCTTTATGGCCCTGTGTCTCTATTAATCTAATGTTGGGGCTTTCAAAGACCACTTCAGAAAGTTAAGAGGATGGACACCAAAGGTTTATAACAATCACTCTTCAAGCAACACACCACTCCATTTTGACGCTCTGCTCTTTCACGGGCTGTTAATGCAGAGCTGGTTTCATCGTAGCTAATTGTACTTGGTACCTATGTTTTCACTGTAACACCCACACATAATTTCTACCGAGTGGCTGTTAATGGCGATATCGCTATCTATAAGTGTTATTATCAGAGCCCAAGATCACGTGATAGGATCAACAAAGCTTTCAAACACAAACCGGCCTAGGTTCCAGACACCACTTGGACCCAATAAATACACTTGATGTAATCACCTCCAGTAACAACTTGCTATGCCCTTGGAAATTATCTTGTTTTAAATATTCAAATCTCCTTTACTTCCCACAAGGAACACAGGCACTCTGTATGTTATCAAATTAAAACAAAAGATCAAACACTTGTTTCCTTATTGTTGAAGTGGGTGGGGGGGAGGGGAAGAGTAACAAAAATACCTAAGTTAACAGGTGTGATGAATTAAATACTGGAAGGGCAGGCAGCATCTAAAGGGGGGAGGGATAGACAGTCCTAATGAAGGGCCTCGAGGCAAAATATTAACTGTTTATTCCCCTCCATAGATGCTGCCTGACCTGCTCCAGCATTTTGTGTGTTGTTCTGAATTTCCAGCATCTGCAGAATGAGCCCCCAAACCCCCCATTTTGCTACTGTTTAAGGTGTGTTGGCCTGTACCAGTACCAGTACAATACCAGTACATTGTGGAGCTTTAACATCAGGTCAGCTTTACAGATCTCGAACAGCTTTTGTGTCCTTGTCTCTTCTTTAAGCCCATCGAGCTTAAAGAAATGGGGATGGTGCCGGAGGATTGGCGTATTGCTCATGTGGTTCCATTGTTTAAAAAGGGTTCTAAGAGTAAACCTAGCAATTATAGGCCTGTCAGTTTGACGTCAGTGGTGGGTAAATTAATGGAAAGTATTCTTAGAGATGGTATATATGAATTATCTGGATAGACAGGGTCTGATTAGGAACAGTCAACATGGATTTGTGCATGGAAGGTCATGTTTGACAAATTTTATTGAATTTTTTGAAGAGGTTATGAGGAAAGTTGACGAGGGTAAAGCAGTGGATGTTGTCTATATGGACTTCAGTAAGTGACAAGGTTCTGCATGGAAGGTTAGTTAGGAAGGTTTAATCGTTAGGTATTAATATTGAAGTAGTAAAATGGATTCAACAGTGGCTGGATGGGAGGTACCAGAGAGTAGTGGTGGATAACTGTTTGTCAGGTTGGAAGCCAGTGACTAGTGGTGTGCCTCAGGGATCTGTACTGGGTCCAATGTTGTTTGCCATATACATTAATGTTCAGGATGATGCGGTGGTAAATTGGATTAGTAAGTATGCAGATGATACTAAGGTAGGTGGCGTTGTGGATAATGAAGTAGGTTTTCAAAGCTTACAAAGAGATTTAGGCCAGTTAGAAGAGTGGGCTGAGTGATGGCAGATGGTTTAATGCTGATAAGTGCGAGTTGCTACATTTTGGTAGGAATGATCCAAATAGGACATACATCGTAAATGGTAGGGCATTGAAGAATGCAGTAGAACAGAGAGATCCAGGAATAATGGTGCATGGTTCCCTTAAGGTGGAATCTCATGTGGATAGGGTGGTGAAGAAAGCTTTTGGTATGTTGGCCTTTATAAATCAGAGCATTGAGTATAGGAGTTGTGATGTAATGTTAAAATTGTACAAGGCATTGGTAAGGCTGAATTTGGAGTATTGTGTACAGTTCTGGTCACCGAATTATGGGAAAGATGTCAACAAAATAGAGAGAGTACAGAGAAGATTTATTGGAACGTTACCTGGGTTTCAGCACTTAAGAAAGATTGAACAAGTTAGGTCTTTATTCTTTGGAGTGTAGAAGGTTGAGAGGGGACTTGATAGAGGTATTTAAAATTATGAGAGGGCTGGATAGAGTTGACGTGGATAGGCTTTTTCCATTGAGAGTAGGGGAGATTCAAACAAGAGGACATGAGTTGAGACTTCGGGGGCAAAAGTTTAAGGGTAACATGAGGGGAAATTTCTTTACTCAGAGTGGTAGCTGCGTGGAACGTGCTTCCAGTAGAAGTGGTAGAGGCAGGTTTGGTATTGTCATTTAAAGCAAAATTGGATAGGTATATGGACAGGAAAGGAATGGGGGGTTATGGGCTGAGTACAGGTAGGTGGGACTAAGTGAGAGTAAGCGTTGGGCACGGACTAGAAGGGCCGAGATGGCCTTATTCCGTGCTGTAGTTGTTATGTGGTTATATCACCCCCACTGGTGCTGAGGTCATTGAAAGCAGCTCAGCAGAGTCTTCTGTCTTGGGCAAATCTGTCAAGTTGTCCTCAGGTGTAGCCTGTCTTCCTCTCCCAGGGATGAGGGTTTTGGAGCTTCTATTTGCATTGTGTTGGGGTGGGGTTGCTAGCCCCGTGTACAAACCTCCTCCTCTTGCTGCCAGGCTTGGGACCCTCCATGGCGGAACTGTCCTTCTCTCACTGTGATTCATTTTCAGTAATCTCTCTGCCTCTTTCTCTGTCACTCTGTCTTTGACCCCCTCCCTTCCACCTCACCCCACTCCCACCTTCCCTATCTTTGCTTTTCTCCCTGGTGGCTCAAGGTCTCTATAGTGTAATGTCTCTATCAGGACCCGATCAGTGACGACTTTTGAGAAAGTTCCTTCCCACCCTTTACTTACTTACACACCCCTTCCCTAAAATCTCTCCTGTCCAGATGTCTCATGCTCAGGTATCTTCTGTCCAGATGTCTCATGGACCCATTTGTATTGCCTGCTCCTGGATGTGTCACCTTTAGACACAATAGAACAACAAGCTTTTCCCCCCCAGGTTGGTACAGTAGGGCAGTGATTATCAGAACGCTTTATGGTATCAACAACATGGATTCAACTCCCACCACTGAGTGTAAGGAGTTTGTTCACTGTCCATGTGACCACATGGGTTTCCTCGAGGTGTTCCAGTTTGCTCCCACAGTTGGAGACATAACATTAGTAGGTTAATTGGTCATCATAAATTGTCCTGTGATTAGTCTAGAGTTAAATCGGGGGTTGCTGGATGGTGCAGCTTGAAGGGATGAAAGAGCCTATTCTGTTCTGTAGCTCAATAAATAAATAAGCTCAGATGCAAACTGGAGGTCATGGGTTAAAGGTGAAATGTGAACTATTCAGGGTGGACATGAGGAGGAACTTCACTTGAAGGATGGTGAGATGTGGATCGAGCTGCAGGCAGCAGCCGTAGACATGGGTTTGATTTCAACATTTAAGAGAGATTTGGATGGGAGGATATGACCATAAGGGATAGAAGCAGACTGAGGCTGTCTGGCCAGCTGAGTCTGCTCTACCATTCCATCATGGTACACACCCTCCTCTGGACCCTGGTGTAGGTAGGGGGCACTAGACAGATCAAGTCGGCACAGACTAGGTGGGTCAAAGAATCTGTTTCCATGCTGCTATGCTCTATGACTCTGTTAGCAGGTGGTTTAGGGAACAGGGACCATGCGCTCTAAACGATGGGGAAAGGATACGTTGCGGGGGGTGGGTGAGTGGGTGGCTCATACCGGTGAACCTTGGGAATAGTGAGAAGGCAATAAGACATGGGGGCATCAAGTCTGCTCCACCATTCCATCATGGCTGATTTATTATCCCTCTCAACCCCATTCTCCTGCCGTCTTCCCATAACCATTGACACCCTGATTAATCAAGAACCTACATAGGTATACAAAATTATGAGGGGGATAGATAAGGTAAATGCAAGCAGGCTTTTTCCACAGAGGTTGGGTGGGACTGCAACCAGAGGCCATGGGTTAAGGGTGAAAGGTTTAGTGGAACCAGAAGGCTGTGAGAGTGTGGACCAAGCTCCAGTACAAGTGGAGCATGAGAGCCTGATTTCAAGGTTTACGGTGAGTTTGGATATGCAGGTGAATGGTAGGGATTTGGAGGGCTATAGCTCTGGTGCAGGTTGATGAGAGTAAGCAATGTAAATGGTTCAGTACAGACTAAATGGGCCAAAGGTTCTGTTTCTATGCTGTACTTTTCTATGACTCTATGATGCTATCAAACTCAGTTTACAATATTCCCAATGACTCGGTCTCCATGACAATGAATTGCACAGATTCACTGCCCTCTGGCTAAAGAAATCCCTCCTCATCTCTGTTCGGCAAGAATACTTATATTCTGAGGCTGTGCCCTCTGGCCCGAGACTCCTCCACTAAAGGAAACAACCACTCCATGTCCACTCTAAAGCAACACACTCAAAATGCCGGAGGAACTCAGCAGGCCAGGCAGCATCTATGGAAAAGAGTAAACTGTCGACATTTTAGGTCGAGACCCGTCATCAGGACTGGAAAGGAGGGGGAGAAATCAGAGTAAGGAGGTAGAGGAAGAAGTACAAGGTGGCAGGTGATGGGTGAAACCCGGACAGGCGGAGAGGGTGAAGTAAAGAGCTGGTGGAATGCAGAACTGTTGACATTTCGTGCCGAGACCCTTCGTCAGGACTAACTGAAAGAAAAGAGTAGGGAGATTGATTGGTGAAAAAGATAAAGGGCTGGAGGAGGGGTAATCTGATAGGAGAGGACAGAAGTCCATGAAAGGGAGGGAGGAGGTGTACCAGAGAGAGTTGATGGGCAGCTAGAGGGGGAAACGGGAATAGGGAATGGTTGGGGGGGGGGGGCATTGCCAGAAGTTTGAGAAATCGATGTTCATGCCAGCAGGTTGGAGGCTACAGATTTTCTTGTGTTTCTGCCATGCCCACTCTGTCTCAGTTTTTAAAGTGGTCTTCACGTGAGCTGCTTAAACATATGGCCTCAAGACACACGATGATGTGATAAATGATTAACGGGATGTTTAAATGATTAGGTGGAGTGCCCTATAGTTCTTCTTCCAAATTGATACAGCTGACAGATAGTCAATTGCATCGCTCTGATAATTTTGATAACCGCATGTTTTTTTTAACAGCTATGGCCCCGCCAATTTGTTAGCACAGCAAATATTTGGTAACTTTACTTTTGGAAGTTAACAGTAGCAGGGAGGATAATTCATCTGTCTTTTCTACAAGCCCACAAATTCTAAAAGTCATTGTCTTGTGCTTGAACGCTTCTAGTAATACAGTAATACAGAGAATCAGACACAACGGAGATTCTGCAGATGTTGGAAATCCCGAGCAACAAACACAAAATGCTGGAGGAACTCAGCAGGTCAGGCAGCATCTATGGAGGGGAATAACAGTTGATGTTTGTGGCTGAGACACTTTATTAAGACTGGAAAGGAATGTAGAAGATGCCAGAATAAGAAGCAACACACACAAAATGCTGGTGGAATGCAGCAGGCCAGGCAGCAAGGGTCTCGGCCCGAAACATCAACTATACTTCTTCCTATAGATGCTGCCTGGCCTGCTGCATTCCACCAGCATTTTGTGTGTGTTGTTTGAATTTCCAGCATCTGCAGATTTCCTCGTGCTCCAGAATAAGAAGATGGGTGGGGTGGGGGTGTAGAGGACAAGCTAAAGGTGATAGGTGTGACCAGGTGTGTGGAGAAGAATCAGATTCAGGTTCATTATCACTGACACGTCATGAAATGTGTTGTTTTGTGGCAGCAGTACATAGCAATAGATAAAAAAATTACAATAAGAATATACACGCGGTGGCTGTTTCATTAAGGACACCTGCACACCTGCTCATTACTGAAAATATCTAATCATCCAGTCACTTGGCAGCAACTCAATTCAGAAAAGCATGCAGGCATAGTCAAGAGGTTCAACTGTTGTTCAGATCAAACATCAGAGTGGGCTAGAATTGTGATCTAGGTTATCTTGACTGCGGAATGATAGTTGGTGCCAGATGGGGTGGTTTGAGTATCTCAGAAACTGCTGATCTCCTGGGATTTTCACACACAACAGTCTCTAGAGTTTACAGAGAATGGTGCAAAAAACAAAAATCATCCAGGGAATGGCATTTCTGTGGTTGAAAACACCTTGTTAATGAGAGGTCAGAGGAGAATGGCCAGACTGACAGGAAGGTGACAGTAACTCAAATAAACATGCGTTTATGCATAGGTATATATTTCTTATTGTAATTTGTACAACTATTTACTTAGTATATATCATAATAATTTAAAGTAATTAGTCATATACTGCACTGTACTGTTGCTGCAAAACAACAAATTTCACGACATTTGTCAGTAGGCTAATAAACCTGATTCAGATTCATATTCTGACAACATCACTTCAAAGAACATTGCTGCCACATTTCATAATCACCCAGTTACATTTCATGTCATTTAAAGGCCCTGATATTTCGGAGCTGTCTTGTGAGAACTCTTCACAGAAGACCATTGGCCAAGTGTAATCCACATTAAATCTTCCACTGACCTTTAAGTCTAAAAAACTGAGTGACAGTACTTTCACAGTAATGGGTGAGGAAAGCTGTGCTTTCTGCATTTAATGACTAAAAGGACCAATAAAGAACATTCAAGCTGGTCCACCCAGTGTTAGAAGTTTGAAAGTTATTGGAGCAACTCTTTCTTTGAACCATCAAGCTGCTTCTTCTGTTGAAACCAAACCACGGTCTCTTCCTTGAGACCTCACAGATTCAAAACACTGTAGGCATTGTTGGATTAGACTGTTCAAATGTATCTTTCCTTGCAGTTTAACAATTAATTATCTTCATGTATTTTAATCACTACGAGCTGTATATACTGTGGATATAAACTGTTTAGGATGTTTCCTAGTGGTCACACTATGTATGTACAATTGTTTACTGAGTTCTCTAGCTGATATACTTGCATGGTTCTGGAAAGCTCTGGAATCTTCTCTGGTGCTACATTATTTGAATAGGGGTTTCCTGATTGGCTGACTCTTTTTAGTGAATTTGCATGGATTATAAAAAGAGCTAACCAGGAAGCTTTCTTCTTCAAAGATGCCATGTACATTTTTTAAATTAAAGTATGAATGCAGTACACAACCCTGAGATCACATTTCTTTCCCCTTCACTCGCTAGCCTCTGGTCCAGTCACTGTCTTAAATTTTCTTTTTTCTAAACTTAATAAAACAATCATGAATCAATGACTTTGTGCCTCTCTAACTTCCTAAAGAACCTTGCATTTAAAACATTTGAGCTGCCGAAAGATTTTCTACTGAAAATTAACTTTGAAAGACTACCTGGATTAATATGTGTCCACAGGTAGAGAAGAGGTGTAGAATGCAATTTAGAAAAACATAGATCATAGAACAGTACAGTATAGTACAGGTCCTTTGATCTATGATATTATGCTGACCTTTCAAACTAATCTAACACCAATTAAATGCTTCCCTCCTACATATCCTGCCTATTTTTTTTCATCCATGAGCCTATTTAAGAACCTCTTTAATCTTCCTAATGTAGCTGCCTGCACCATCACCCTTGGCAGCGTGTTCCACACACCCACCAATCAGGCAGCTTCTTTTGATAGAGAGATGAATTTGCATCAATTAGGAGGAGTTAATGATTGTTAAACACAGATATTCTGCAGATGCTTGAAATCCAGAGCAACAAATTGCTGGAGGAACTCAGCAGATCAGGCAGCATCTATGGAAATGGATAAACAGTTGATGTTTTGGTCTGAGACCCTTCATCAGGACTGGAAAGGAAGTCAGAATGAGGGGGTGGGCGGAGGGGAGGAGTATGAGCTGGCAGGCGTTAGGTGAGACCAGGTGAGAGGGAAGGCAGGTGGGTGGTGGAGGGGGTTAGATGAGAATCTGGGAGGTGACGGATGAAGAGGTAAAGGGCTGGAGAAGGAATCTGATGGGAGATGAGAGTGGATCATGGGAAAAAGGGAAGGAGAAGGGACACCAGAGGGAGGTGATGGACAGGTGAGGAAACGAGAAGGGCAAGAAGGGAACCAGAAAGGGGAATGGAGAAAGAGAGAAGGGTGTGTGTGTGGGGGTGGGGGGAGAAATTACTGGAAGTCAGAGAAGTCAATATTCATACCTTCGGGTCTGGCTGGCAGGCTGATAACTCTTTCTTCAGTTTGTCTCACTCTGGATATAGGAAAATTTCTAAATGGTGAAAATCAGGTCCCCACCCTGCTCCTGTCCAGTTTAGACAGAAAAAGAAAGAACCGCTTCTTCCCCTCCACCATCAGATTTCTGAACAGACAACGAACTAATGTACACTATCTCAGTCTTTGGCACTCCCCTCTCTTTTTGAATGAATTATTTATTTTAATTTATATATAGACACACCCAGCCCTGAGGTAATTTGATCCCAAACAACTAGTTTATTGATCATCACAAAATGTCTCTCTGGTGCTTCCCACTCCCTCCACTCTCCCTTCCCCTCTTCCCAACCATGATTCCCCTCTCCCTGCCCCCTTCCACAATCCACAATCCAATCCACAATAGAGACCCATATCAGAATCAGGTTTATCATCACTCACATATGTCATGAAATTTGGTTTTTTTGTGGCAGCAGTACATGCAATACATAAAATTACTACAGAACTGTGCAAAAGTCTTAGGTAAAAATTTGGCATTGTGCATTTACATTTCGTGGGTTCAGAGAGGCTCACCCGCGACCCTGTGGAACACGGAGCAGTCAGGAACAGGTATATCAGCCCCTGTTGCTAATGTATAGATCTACCGTGGCCTGTATTCTTTCCTTTCCTGACTGTCCCATTGGGGAGAACACACACAGCAGTTCTCATCGAGGGTCAGCAGTGGAAAGGGTGAGCAACTTCAAGTTCCCGGGGTTCAACAACTCTGAAGATCTATCCTGGGCCCACCATATCGATACAAATATGGAGAAGGCTTCTTATGACATTGTACAACTCTACTAAGTCACGTCTCATTCTCCTTTGCTCCAGCGGGAAAAACCCAACCTTGCACAACTTATCCCATTAGACATGCTCTCGAATCCAGGCAGCACTGTGAATGAGATATTCTAGACTGGGACTCTTCATGAGTTTTGATGAAGGGTCCTGACTGTTATTTCTTTCCATAGGTGCTGCCTGATCTACTAGTTCCTCCAGCATTTTCAACTTTAAGTTTATTGTCATCTGACTGTACATATATACAGCCAAATGAAACAACGTTCCTCTGGACCAGGCTGCACCCACAAAACATATATCACATACAGTGCATAAAACAAAATATTACCATAAATAAGTTAATAAAATATAATTCAAAATGCATGTAGCGTGCAGCACAGGTGAACAGTAAACAATTTACTGTCCTGGTGACGAGACCTCAGTGGGGACAGGGTGTTCATTAGTCTCACAGCCTGAGGGAAGAAGCTGTTACCCAGTCTGGCAGTCCTAGTCCTGATGCTCCTCTACCTTCTTCCTGATGGTAGTGGGTCAAAGAGGTTATGGGATGGGTGGTAGGGATCCTCAACAATGCATTGGGCCCTTTGGGCCCTCGACTTCCTAACCGGAAGACCATAATCTGTGCGGATTGGTGATAATATCGCCTCCTCGCTGACAATCAATGCTGGTGCAGCTCGGGATGTGTGCTTAGCCCACTGCTGTACTCTCTCTATACCCATGACTGGGTGGCTAGGCATAGCTCAAATACCATCTATAAATTTGCTGATGATACAACCATTGTTGGTAGAATCTCGGAATGAGATGAGAGGGCGCACAGTAGTGAGTTATGCCAACTAGTGGAGTGGGGTCACAGCAACAACCTGGCACTCAACGTCAGTAAGACAAAAGAGCTGATTGTGGACTTCAGGAAGGGTAAGATGAAGGAACACATACCAATCCTCACAGAGGGATCAGAAGTAGAGAGAGTGAGCAGTTTCACGTTCCTGGGTGTCAAGATCTCTGAGGACCTAACCTGGTCTCAACATATCAATGTAGTTATAAAGAAGGCAAGACGGTGACTATACTTCATTAGGAGTTTGAAGAGATTTGGTATGTCAACAAAAACACTCAGAAATCTCTACAGATGTACCATGGAGAGCATTCTGACAGGCTGCATCACTGTCTGGTATGGAGGGGACACTGCACAGGACTGAAAGAAGCTGCAGAGAGTCGTAAATTTACTCGGCTCCATCTTGGGTACTTGCTTCCAAGTATCCAGATCATCTTCAAGGAGCGGAGTCTCAGAAAGGCAGCATCCATTAATAAGGACCTCCAGCACCCAGGGCATGCCCTTTTCTCACTGTTACCATCAGAAAGGAGGTAGAGAAGCCTGAAGACACACACTCAGCGATTCAGGAACAGCTTCTGCCCCTCAGCCATCTGATTCCTAAATGGACATTGAACCCTCACTACCTCACTTTTTATATATATAATTTCTGTATTTGTACAATTTAAAAAAATTATTCATTATATGTATACTGTAATTTATTTATTTAATATTTTTATTTTGTTTTTCATGTATGTTATGTATTGCATTGTACTGCTGCAGCTAAGTTAACAAATTTCACGACACATGCTGGTGATAATAAACCCGATTCTGATTCTGTATAATGCTGCTGGTAAATGTCACAGAGAGGGGAGACGGAGACCCCGGTAATCCTCTTCTGTGTGTGTTCCTCTGGGTTTCCAGCATCTTTTATATGCATGAAATGGTGAATAGGGTAGCACCTGGTTTGAAAATGGTTAAATCACCAGGCTGGTGTGAAACACTTCCCGAGTGGTTAAAAACAATGAATAAGTAAATTGCAGAAACACTGATAATTTTCCAACCCTCCCTGACTACACGGGTGGTGCCAGATGATTGAAAGATTGTTAATGATGTACCATTGTTTAAAAAGGGAGGACAGAATAAACGGAGTAATTACAACACAATTAATTTAAAGTTGGTGACAGGCAAATTGTTGGAATTACTTCTGAGGGACAGCATAAACCTTCAATTAGAAAGGCAAAGATTAATCACTGTGTCTAACACTATCAAATTCCAGGGTATCAGGGAGGGTTGACAAAAGCTGTGTGATATTACAGTCTACATTTTAGAAAGAATTTTTGACAACCTCTCAAATGGCAAAACGGTCAAATCCTTTGGGAGCCAAGGAGAGTGGCAAATCAAATCTAAAATTGCCACCCCTGAAGGAGGCAAAGGGTAGTGGAAGACAGTTTTGTGGAGTTAACACTTTTACTAGAGGGATTCCACAAGATTCAGTACTCCTCCCTTTCCAGTTTTGTGATAAACACTCAGTGACCACTTTATTTTGCTTCTCCTGTACCTAATAAAGTGGCCACTGAGGTGTACCGTACGTGGTCCTCTCTTGTAGACCATCTACATCAAGATTCGACATGTGTGTTCAGAGATGCTCTCTGCACACCCCTGTTGTAATGCATGATTATTTGAGTCACTGTCAACCTCCTGCCAGATTGAACCAGTCTGGCCATTCTCCTCTGACCTCTCTCATTAACTAGGCCTTTCATCCACAGAACTGCCACTCACTGGGTGTTTTTTTTTACATCATTCTCTGTAAACTCTAGAGACTGTTGTGTGTGAGAATCCCAGGAGACCAGCAGTTTCTGAGATACTCAAACCATCTCATCTGGCACCAACATTCATTTCAGGGTCAAAGTCACTTTGCTCACATTTCTTCCCCATTCTGATGTTCGGTCTGAATCAACAACTGAACCTCTTGACTGTGTCTGCATGCTTTTATGCATTGAGTTGCTGCCACATGATTGGTTGATTAGATTTTTGCACTAATGAGGTGTACAGGTGTACCTAATAAAGCGGCCACTGAGTGTAGATCGATTGTTTGGATCCCAATCGAGTCTAAGATTAAAGATTAGCTTTATTGATCTCATGTACTTCGTAATGCCATCCTTGTATTCTGAGGCTGTGCCTTCTGGTCTACAACTCTCCTCATTCACTCTGCCCAGCTCCTTCAAGAATAAGTTTCAGCTCAAATTCAGTTTATTGTCATTCAACCATATACCAATGTACCACCAAATAAAACAGTGCTCCTTGGGACCAAGATGCACAACACAGTACATATAACTCACACACTTAACACATAAGCAAACATTAGCTCAAATGAGTTAACATATAATAAGGTGTATAAATACAAGTTAAAAGCAAATTGTATAACTCTATACTGATGCTTCATATGATCATGAGTTTAATTCATGATGAGACTGATACAAGGTGTGAGGGGGTTCAGTAGTCTCACTACTGGGGGAAGAAGTTGTTTTCCATCCCTTCATCTCAGTTTAACAGCCCTCGAGTATGCATAGGAAGAGCTGTGTAGAACTGAAAATGAGATTGATGGGCTGAATGGCCGCATTCCTTCTACCCAATTGTCAGACAGATTATCAGACTTTCTATCAGTGCAGATTAAATGCCAGGACATACGGCGGAATGAGTTTTGCATCGACAATCAGCACAGTCCAAGGAGGTGCCGGGGGCAGCCCGCAAGTGTCACCACGCTTCTGGTGCCGACATAGCAAGCCCACAACTTACTAACCCTAACCTGGATATCCCTCGAATGTGGAAGGAAACTGGAGCACCCTGAGGAAACCCATACAGTCATGATAGGCACGGGCCAGTCCTCCCCATGGAATACGCGAGTTTTCCCCAGTTTCCTCCCACAGTCCAAAACTCTACTAGAGAGGTTCATTGGTCATTGTAAACTGACCTGTGATTAGGTTAGGGTTAAGTCAGAGTTGTGGGTTTGCCGGGATGGTGAGGCCGGAAGGGCCTACTCCATGTCATATCACTAAATAAATAAACAGATTTACCCCGAGACTGGACCTACACGATTGACTCAACCAGCACTGGTATCCCATCGCTACAATGTTCCCTGAGACTGGACCTACACGATTGACTCAACCAGCACTGGTGTCCCATCACTACAATGTTCCCTGAGACTGGACCTACATGATTGACTCACCCAGCACTGGTGTCCCATCACTACAATGTTCCCTGAGACTGGACCTACACGATTGACTCAACCAGCACTGGTGTCCCATCACTACAATGTTCCCTGAGACTGGACCTACATGATTGACTCACCCAGCACTGGTGTCCCATCGCTACAATGTTCCCTGAGACTGGACCTACACGATTGACTCAACCAGCACTGGTGTCCCATCACTACAATGTTCCCTGAGACTGGACCTACACGATTGACTCAACCAGCACTGGTGTCCCATCACTACAATGTTCCCTGAGACTGGACCTACACGATTGACTCACCCAGCACTGGTGTCCCATCACTACAATGTTCCCTGAGACTGGACCTACACGATTGACTCAACCAGCACTGGTGTCCCATCACTACAATGTTCCCTGAGACTGGACCTACATGATTGACTCAACCAGCACTGGTGTCCCATCACTACAATGTTCCCTGAGACTGGACCTACACGATTGACTCAACCAGCACTGGTGTCCCATCACTACAATGTTCCCTGAGACTGGACCTACACGATTGACTCACCCAGCACTGGTGTCCCATCACTACAATGTTCCCTGAGACTGGACCTACACGATTGACTCAACCAGCACTGGTGTCCCATCACTACAATGTTCCCTGAGACTGGACCTACACGATTGACTCAACCAGCACTGGTGTCCCATCACTACAATGTTCCCTGAGACTGGACCTACACGATTGACTCACCCAGCACTGGTGTCCCATCACTACAATGTTCCCTGAGACTGGACCTACACGATTGACTCAACCAGCACTGGTGTCCCATCACTACAATGTTCCCTGAGACTGGACCTACACGATTGACTCACCCAGCACTGGTGTCCCATCACTACAATGTTCAGAGCAGATTCCCAGCACAGAATTGCTGAGCTGTCTCTGGATCTATTGCTCCCTTCTTGGTCACTGTTGTCAGAGAAAGTTTCACAAACAGACGTTCTCCCTCTCTGTGTTCCTGCACAACAATTCCCCCTGGGGGATGAGTTCCCCCTTGGGTGTCCTCTTTTGACCTTCCCTTCTGGAAAGCACTATAGGACTATTAAGACAAAAAAAAAGCACATCATCTTAAAAATTGCTTTCCCAGGCAGTTAATCTGATCAACCATTAACCATTCTCGTTAGCCCTCCCCACCCCCCTCTATCTATTACCCCTGTCACTGCACTGCACTCTAAACACTTTAAACCACTTTTTATAATGTTGCTTGCATTGTAAACATAGATTCAAAATTAGGTTTAATAAAAAACTATAAATTACAATAAAATGTATATACAGTAGGTTCAATAAGTAATGCAATAAAGAGCAAAAAAAATGAGCTAGTGTGCATTGGTTCATTGTCCATTCAGAAATCTGATGTAACTATAAGCTGGTGTTTCAGTAATTATGCACACTTTATTCCACACCAAACTTCTAACTTTATTTTTATATAATTCTTTATTTGTTTATAATTGTTGAATGTTATTTTTTATTGTTGTATGTCTCACCCTGACCAACACTCCACAGCAAGTTCCTATTCCATGTAAATGCATATGGTGAATAAAGCTGATCCTTGATTTTCCATGGGGATCGTTCCTCAGACACAGACTCTTACTCAAGTAGGGACCACACAGGCAGAAGTTAATGTGGCTGGAGATCCCAACGACAGTGAATATCTCAAACAATATGTTGCATTGCATTTGCAAACTACAGTTTTTCAATTAAATCAACATTTCAAGTTCGAGTTTATTGTCATCTGACTGTGCACGTATACAACCAAATGAAACAGCGTTCCTCTAGACCAAAGTGCACCCTCAAAACATATATCACACGCAGCACACAAAACAACATATTACTACAAGTCAATAAAATATAATTCAAAATGCATGTAGGGTGCAGCACAGGTAAACAGTAAACAGTAAAAAGCTAGCTTACTGTACTAGTGATGAAACCTTAGTGGTTGCAGGGTATTCATTAGAACTTCCCTTGAAGGTGTGTTTGCACACACATCTTTGGCTACTAGCACACACAAAAGGCTGTCACCCTCTGCCTCTTTGGCACATTAAGTATATATCACGATTGTACACAATCACATTTCCTTTTCTGATTTCTGATACTGACAATGTGGAGTTCACGATGATTTGTTAGCAGATCTTAGAACTGGCTTATTTATACTGTTTTTATTGAAGAAAGTATTGATTCACCATGTTGAATTCCAAAGAAGCAAAGGGTGTGAAGCACAAAATAACTGCTAGTTCATTTAAAGCAGAATGGCTTAATGAAACAGTGGAAACTGCGACACCAAAAACTCACGAGGTCAGGAACAAGCAGCTACGAGAAATATTTACTTATGTTTACATATGTTTTGAGAGAGCACCAATGAAGAGAGTGCAAACAAACAAACCTAAAGGATATCAAAGTTCTTATTGACAGTGTTTTGCTAGCTGTTAAAATGAATATCTCTGTATACAAAATTCAGTGCGCACATGTTGTTGTTACTGGACAAAAAAATTGCAGAGCAGAAGATTTTTGTGCACAGTAGTCATTACAAATTAGAGGGAACATTGTATTTGTCTCACAACATGAAGGAAGAAGCTGTTACTCAGTGTGTCAGTCCGAGTCCTGCTGCTCCTGTACCTCCTTCCTGATGGTAGTGAGTCAGAGAGATTGTGGGATGGGTGGCAGGGATCCTCAACAATACTTTGGCACCAAAATTCCAGCAAGAATTTGTTTTTCTGCTACCAATTAATTTGTAAAGTTTATACAATGCCCTGAGTTACAAATAAATCCCACATCTTCCTCATAAATTATTCTCAAGACTCTAAGCACAGTGTCTAATCTATGCTATGTTAAGTGACAATGATTAATATAAACCCAGTACAGTATAAAAAGCTCCGAATATTTATTCATGAGAACTTGTATTACTTATAGAAACAGATTTTTACTTTGTACCAATTAAATCATATTAAAATATTGCCTCACTCACTCAGACATCTCACCTGTTGCTCATTTTGAAACTTGAGTAAAGTAAATACACGTGAATCGTCCACTTTTTCGGGAAGGCAGGTTCAGAAGAACATAAAGGGACTATGGAGTTCAGTCAAGGAAACTGTGCGGTGAAACTTTTATTCCTCAACTTGATCAACAGTACTGCAATGTAAATATCACACGCTCTCACCAATAGTGGATCACAAAAGAGGAAATAGCTTTAAGATCTTTCAGCGAGGATGCGGAGGTGGGTGGAGCTTCAGTGCAATACAGGAATAGCTTAATCAGACCACAATTTCGTTGGTTTAATGCTCAAAGGAGATTAAGAAGGAGTGATCACAGTGGAAAGAAAGGTACTTGTGGTGAAAGGCAGGAAGGGGAAAGAGGAGGAAGTTTTGTTGACAGGGCGTGACATTGTTGGGGTGAAAAGTTCAAAGTTCAAAGGTTCTAAGGTTCATTTATTATCAAAGTATACAACTCTGAAATTTTTCTTCTCCAGTTAAAAGCGAGATTGTAGAGAGTGCATTGCTTGCTTATGTGTTTCGAATGGTCTGTGTCGTACAGTTTACCACAATTTCAGGTGTGACACAAGGAAATTAGTTAATTTGCTTATTTGCCTCACGTGTACAGTGAGCAACTTCGCTTTGCATACTATCCACACAGATCACTCATTACTTACCTTGGAAACATTAAGGCATTACAAGGTAAAGTAGTTACTGAATGCAGAACAGTTGTTAATAGGTTCAGGAACAGCTCCTGCTCTTCGACTGCCAGGCTTCGGAACCAGAGGGGAGAACTTCACTAAACTGCTCCCACAGCCTATGGTCTCACCCTCACATCATGTTCTCAATATTTATTGCTTATTTATTTATTATTATATTTTTGTATTTGCAGTTTATCATCTATTGCACATGAGCTATTGGTCCATGTTTGTTGTGTGTAATTTTTCATTGATTCTGTTGTGTTTCTTTGTATTTTCTGTGAATGCCCACAGAAAAATGAATCTCAGGTTTGTATGTGCTGACATATACAGTATGTGGCTTGATTATAAATTTATTGTACTTTGAATAAACTGTTCGCGACAGAGAGAGTATCATGCAGGTAGACAATGAGATGCAAGGCTGTAACATGCTGGGTTGTGAGGCCATGAGTATATCTTATTGTAATAGGGGAATTTTCCATTATCTTCTCATTCCTACCATCAGGAAGGAGGTACAGGAGCCGAAAGACACGTGCACTAAGCAGCTTAGGAACAGCTTCTTCCTCTCTGCCATCAGATTTCTGCTCTTTTTTGCACTATTTATTAATATTTCTGATTAAAATTTATAGTAATTAGTTTTACGCATTGCTGCAAAACAACGAGTTTCATGATCCACTCCTCACCCGATGTGCACAACTCTCAGAAGAAGAAACCAAGGTAGAACTTATTTCAAACCCTGTTGTGGGACTGAGCACTTATAACGTCCTTTTTAAATCTTCTGCACTAAATTTTACATCTTCAATCACAAGGGATGAGCCAATCCTTGAAGGTTCAAAGTTCAAAGTAAATTTATTAGCAAAGTACATACAGTACAGTGCAAAAGTCATAGGCACATGTTAAAAAGGTCTGTAAAGTGAAGATGCTTTCAGAAATAATGAAGTGAAAAATTTCTAAATATCAAAAAAATTACTATAAAGAGCAGTAAACAATAAAAAACTAAATCAAATCAATATTTGGACTGATCACTGTTTGCCTTTAAAACTGGATCAATTCTCTTAGGCACACTGTTGTGCAGTTTTACAAAGAAATCAGCTGGTCAGTTGTTCCAAACATCTTGGAGAACTTGCCACGATTCTTCTGCCGACTTTAGCTGTCTAGCTTGGTTCTGTCTCTCCAGACAGCCTCGATGATGTTGAGGTCAGGGTTCTGTCGAGGCCATAGCATAAAAATCTAGGGTGCCCAAGATTTTGTTGTACAGTAATGTATGTCACCATACACAATGTCTATAAAAAGTATTCACCCCCTCCTTGGAAGTTTTCATGTTTTATTGTTTTACAACATTGAACCTTAGTGGGTTTAATTTGTTATTTTTTGATAGTGATCAACAGAAAGACTCTCGTGTCAAAGTTATCTGTGGTGAACTACATATTCCTGTCTGGACACCCCCCCCCCCCCTCTGCTGACTGCTCCTGTGGCTCCTCCCACAGACCCCTGTATAAAGGCGATTGGAGGCACTGCTCCTCACTCAGTCTCCAGGATGTTGTGAGGTGGTCCCTTGCAGCTAATAAAAGCCTATCGTTCGCCTCCCGTCTTCGAGAGTTATTGATGGTGCATCATTATCTAAATTAATTACTAATATAAAACACAAAATAATTGATTGCAAAAGCATTCAGCCCCTTTAATATGACACACCAGATCATCACTGGTGATGATTTGGAAGTCACATTATCAGTTAAATGGAGATCACTGTGTGCAGTCAAGGTGTGTCAATTGATTGTAGGAAAAACACACCTGTATCTGGAAGGGCCAACTGCTGGTGAGTCAGTATCCAGGCAAAAACTCCACCATGAAGACAAAAGAACACTCCAAGCAACTCCGTGAAAAGGTTATTGAAAAGCACAAGAAAATTTCTAAGTCACTGAATATCCCTTAGAGTACAGTTAAGTTAATCATCAAGAAATGGAAAGAAAATGACACAGCTGTAAATTTGCCTTGAGCAGGCCATCCTCAAAAATAGAGTGACTGTGCAAGAAGGGGACTAGTGAGGGAGGCCACCAAGAAACCTACGACAATGCTAGAGGAGTTACAAGCTTCAGTGGCTGAGACTGGAGAGACTGTGCACACAACTGTTGCCCGGGTGCTTCACCAGTTGGGGCGCTTTATGGGTGAGTGGCAAAGAGAAAGCCATTATTGAAAGAAACACATGAAATCTCAGCTAGATTTTGCCAGAAGGCATGTGGGATATTCTGAAGTCAGCTGGAAAAAGGTTCTATGGTCCGATGAAAGCAAAATTGAGCTTTTTGGCCATCAGACTAAACACTACACATTATCAAAAACACATCATCCCTACCGTGAAGCATATTGATGCTGCATCATGCTGTGGGGATGTTTCACTGCAGCAGGCCCTGGAAGGCTTGTGAAGGTAGAAGGTAAAATGAATGCAGCAAAATACAGGGAAATCCTGGAGGAAAACCCGATGCTGTCTGCAAGAGAACTGCGACTTGGGAGAACGTTTGTTTTCCAGCAAGACAATGACCCCAAGCATAAAGCCAAAGTTACACAGGAATAACTTAAAAACAACAAAGTTAATGTCCTGAGTGGCCAAGTCAGAGTCCAGACCTCAATCCAATTGAGAATTTGTGGCTGGACTTGAAAAGGGCTGTTCGCTCATGATCCCCATGCAATCTGACAGAGCTTGAGCAGTTTTGTAAAGAAGAATGGGAAAAAATTGCAGTGTCCAGATGTGGAAAGCTGAAAGAGACCTATCCACACGGACTCAAGGCTGTAATTGTGGCCAAAGTTGCATCTACTAAATACTGACTTGAACGGGGAGAATACTTAAGCAAACAATAATTTTGTGTTTTATATTTGTAATTAATTTAGATCACTTTGTAGAGATTTGTTTTCATTTTGACACAAAAGACTCATTTTCAATTGATCAGTGTCAAAAAAAGCCAAATTAATTCTGCTGTGATTTAATGTTGTAAAACAATAAGACATGAAAACTTCCAAGGGGGTGGGGTGGGTGTGAATATTTTCATAGGCACTGTATTACCCTGAAATTCAGAGGCTTCAAAGGTACATTTAATGTCAGAGAAATGTATATAATATCCATCCTGAAATTCTTTTTCTTCGCAAACATCCACGAAAAGAGAGGAGAGCCCCAAAGAATGATTGACAGTTAAATGTTAGAACCCCGAAGCGCCCCCCCAGCTCCCCCCTCCTATGCGTAAGCAGCAGGAGAGCATTTTCTGCATGTGTTCAGAATCAGGAACTAGCTTTTGCATTGATCAGTTCAATCAAATGAATTACATAATCCAACACGCAATATTTGCCAATTGAATTTAATGACACCGCCCAATTTCCAAGATCTGTTGCTAAAATGTGTCGCATAAGCACAAGAGATTCTGCAGATGCTGGAAATCCAGAGAAACACACGCAGCCGGAGGAACTCAGTAAGTCAGGTAGCATCTATGGAGAGGAATAAACAGTCGATTATTCAGCCTGAGACCCCTCATCAGGACTGGAAAGGAAGGAGGAAGATGCCAGAAAAGGAAGGTGGAGGTGGGGAATATAAGGTAGAAAGTGAGAGCTGAGACCAGATGATGGTGGGGGGGGGGGGAGCTGGATGATGAAAGAAGATGGGAGATGATAGGTGGAAGAGGTAAAGTGCTGTAGAATGGATCAGAGAGGAGAGAATCAGAATCAGAATGCTTTATTATCACCAAGTATGAGGACACATACAGGGAATTTGATGCTGGTTTCCCTGAGCTCTCTCTGTACAGAATTAAAAACAAACAAAACAATAGTGCAAATGATCATAAACTATATACAATGAGGTCCACCTCATTGAATGTACAGGTGGACTTGATTTATAATAGACTAAAATTCAAGTGTTCATAAGACTGATGGCGTATGGAAAGAAACTGTTCTTGTACCTGTTTGTCCTGGCATACAGTGATCTAAAGCGCCTACCAGAAGGAAGGAGTTGGAACAGGTATGTCCAGGGTGTGATGGGTCTACAATAATGCTGCTTGCTCGCCTCCTGACTCTAGATGTATATAAGTCCTGGATCGAGGGCAGCTTCACACCAGTAATCCTTTCCGCAGCCCTGACGGTTCTTTGGAGTCTATTCTTGTCTTGTTTGGTAGCTGATCCAAACCAGACAGTGATGGACGAACAGAGAACAGACTGGATTATTCCTGAATAGAATTGAATCAGCAGCTCCTGAGGCAGGTTGTACTTCCTGAGTTGACGTAGGAAATACAACCTCTGCTGAGCCTTTTATGATAAGAGTGTCCGCGTTGGGTGTCCACTTCAGGTCCTGGGAGATTGTGACACCCAGAAATCTGAAGGTCTCCACAGCAGACACAATACTGTTGAGTATAGTGAGTGGGGGGAGTATTGGGGGTCTCCTCCTGAAGCCCACTGTCATCTCCACAATCTCGAGTGTATTTAGCTCCAGATTGTTCTGACCACAGCAGAGGGCCAGCCGTTCCACCTCCTGTCTGTATCACCGTCTCGGATAAGGCCAATGACAGTTGTGTCATCTGCAAACTTCAGGAGTTTAACAGATGGATCCTGTGAGGTGCAGTCATTAGTGTAAAGGGAGAAGAGCAGTGGGGAGAGCACACATCCCTGGGGGGCACCGGTACTGATTGTCCGGGTGCTAGAGATGATGCTCCCCAGCCTCACTTGCTGCACCCTGTCAGTCAGGAAGCTTATGATCCACTGACAGATGGCAGGGGAGACAGTAAGCTGGGTGAGTTTGGAGGGGAGGATTTCTGGGATGATGGTGTTAAACGCCAAGCTGAAGTCAACAAACAGGACCCTCACAGAAGTTCCTGGGTTGTCGAGGTGCTGTAGAATGTAATGCAGTCCCATGTTGACTGCATCATCCACTGACCTATTTGCCCGACAAGCAAACTGCAGGGGGTCCAGCGGGGGGGCCTGTGATGTCCTTCAGGTGAGCCAACACTCGTCTCTCAAAGGACTTCGTGAGTGGATGACAATCTCCCAGATGTGATAGTGGCCAAAGGAACTAGGGTAAAGGATGAACTGAAGGAAATTTAAATTAGGCAAGAAACGGTGTTGGATAGACTGTTGAGTCTGAAGGCTGATAAGTCTCCAGGACCTGATGGTCTGCATCCCAGGGTACTTAAAGAGGTGGCTCTAGAAATCATGGACGCATTGGTAATCATTTTTCAATGTTCTATAGATTCAGGAACAGTTCTTGCTGATTGGAGGGTGGCTAATGTTGTCCCACTTTTCAAGAAAGGAGGGAGAGAGAAAACAGGGAATTATAGACCGGTTAGCCCGGGGGTCGGCAACCTGCGGCTCCCGAGCCATTTGTGGCTCTTTCACCTCTGTGCTGCGTCTCCCTGTGGCTTTGGGAAATAATTGGTCAGTATTTAATTAAAATGTATTTTATGTTAGTTTGTTAGCTTTTGAAATGTAATTCTAAATTTGAAGATTATGGTGATCTTGTACAATCTAAGTGTGGCGACACATTTTCTGACACATCCGAAACGGCTCTCAATTAGCCAGCATTCCGGCTAAGGGAGATTGCCTACGGGGGTTTGTGAGTACGTGTCTTTTGCAGCATCTGCGTCCATGGGGGCTGGGTTGAGGGAGGCTTAGAAGCAAGGCTGTTTAGTTCGAATAAAGTTATTCGACTGCAGTTTACTGACTGCCTGAACACACCGCTGCAACGTGTTTTTATCGCTATTAATATACGTCACCACTGCCAATACCTGACACCCGCCAGTGCGCGATTTCTTTAATTTTTCGATCCAAGGTAAGCCAACTATGGAGAATTCTAAAAAAAGAAAAGTGACTGAAGAAAACAGAACGTTTAATGATACGTGGACAGATTCATTTGCTTTCACTGTTGACGAGACTGGTTTACCGGTATGCTTAATATGCAATGAGAAACTAGCAAACAACAAAAAGTCAAATGTCGCAAGGCATTTCCAGAGTAAACACGCAGCCTTTGCTCAAAAATATCCGGATGGAGATGAGAGAAAAAAAGCCGTTTCGGAACTGATGCGGAAGGTTGATCTGAGCAAAAATCATTTCCAGAAATGGATGAAGTCAGGAAAATCAACGACATACGCCAGTTATATTGCCGCTCAGGAAATAGTCAGGCACGGGAAGCAGTTTACAGATGGTGAATATATAAAAGAATCTTTCATTAAGATTTCAGAACATCTATTCACGGACTTTAAAAACAAGAGTGAAATTGTGCAGAAAATCAGGGATATGCCCCTCTCTGCAAAGACTGTCAAAGACAGAACCATAAAAATGGCAGAAGACATCACAAGACAGCAAATTAAAGACATCAATTCAGCTGTGGCCTACTCGATTGCCTGTGACGAGTCTAAAGACAAAGGCGATATTGAACAAATAGCGTTGTTCTGCCGGTATGTAAACTCTGCCGGGCCACAGGAAGAACTGATTGAGTTGATACCTCTAAAAGACCAAACACGGGGGGAGGACATCTGTGAGGCTGTCTTGAATTGTTTAAGAGCCAAAGGAATAAAGACCACCCATCTGGTGTCAGTAGCTACTGATGGGGCTCCGAATATGACGGGAACGCACAAGGGATTTGTGGCTTTACTGCAGAAGTCGCTGGACAGAAAGCTGCTGACTTTTCACTGCATCTTGCACCAAGAGGCACTGTGCGCTCAAACATTTCCTCCGGAATGCACAGAAGTAATGGATGTTGTCATTCAGATTGTCAATAAAATAATGGCAAAAAGTTTAAATCACCGTCAATTCCGTTTGTTACTGGACGAGATGGAAAGCGCATATTCTGATCTCCTGCTGCACAACAAAGTCCGGTGGCTGTCCAAAGGGGAGGTGCTGAAACGCTTTGTCGCGTGTCTGGAAGAAGTGAAAACTTTCCTGGGCAGCAAAGGGCTCAACTTTCCTGAGCTGGAACAGCCAGAGTGGCTGGAAAAGCTACACTTCATGGTAGACATGACAGCGCACCTGAACACGCTGAACACAGCTCTTCAGGGGAAAGGACGCACAGCCCTGCACATGTTGGAGGATGTCTTGGCATTCGAGCGCAAGTTGACAGTGCTTGCCAGAGATTTACAGAAAGGCACTTTGTCTCACTTCCCCAATTTGAGAGAGTTCAAACAAGGTCACGACATGATAATTTCGGAGTATTTACATTCTGCAATCATCGCAATGCAAACATCGTTTGGGAAACGCTTCTGTGAGTTCAGAGAGGAAAAAAACACATTATCCTTCCCGGTCACTCCCTTAAGCATCGATCCTTCCCTACTGAATACGACTGCATTGGCAGGTGTGAGTCAACCTGATCTTGAGATGGAACTGGCCGACATAGCCGACAAAGACATATGGGTGTCCAAGTTTAGACGCTTGACAGCAGACCTTGAAGATGTTGCCCGTCAGAAGGCCGTTCTTGCTCAGAATCACAAATGGAGTGATATTGAAAACCTTCCAAATCCGGACCAACTGTGTTTGAAACATGGAATGCTGTGCCCGACATTTATGTAAACATGAAAAAGTATGCGCTTGGAGTCCTGTCGATCTTTGGATCCACATATGTATGTGAGCAGGTGTTCTCCAACATGAACTTTATTAAAAACAAACATCGCGCATGCTTCACAGATGACAGCTTGCGATCCTGTGTAAAGATGAAGGTGACGTCATACAGCCCTGATGTGCAGACGCTGTGCGCTGAGGTCCAGGAGCAGAAATCCCATTAACCAAGTATGATAAATATTTTAATTGCCTATTATTTTATGTATATTCATATTTTTTCATTGTTCAGTGAAATAGTCCTTTTATTTTTCAGGCTGACAGCTGGCTGATGATATTTTTGGTTTGCTGCTGGCGGAAAATTTAAGTTCGGTGTTTTTCATAAATACAAGAAGGACTCAAATAGACATTGAGTATTTTACTTAAAAGTAACTTTCAACCCAACGTCTTTTTTTCGGAGTTCAAAATGTTTTTGTTGCATGCAGAAATGTAATTTCGTTTTCTCTGCAGGAGTTCATCAATTTCATAAATGCAACACATTATAGTTTGTTTATACATAGCATAAAGGCAAAAAAAACGTTGTATGCAGTGTTATTTCATTTTAAATGTCAAACGGGTTTTGCGGCTCCCAGTGTTTTCTTTTCTGTGGGAAACGGGTCCAAGTGGCTCTTTCAGTGGTAAAGGTTGCTGACCCCTGGGTTAGCCTGACGTCAGTGGTGGGAAAGATGCTGGAGTCAATTATAAAAGAGGAAATTATGACACATTTGGATAGCAGTAGAAGGATCAGTCTGAGTCAGCATGGATTTATGAAGGGAAAATCATGCTTGACTAATCTTCTGGAGTTTTTTGAGGATGTAACTATGAAAATGGACAAGGGAGAGCCAGTGGATGTAGTGTACCTGGACTTCCAGAAAGCTTTTGATAAAGTCCCACATAGGAGATTAGAGGGCAAAATTAGGGCACATTGTGGGCAGAGTACTGACATGGATTGAAAATTGGCTGGCTGACAGGAAACAAAGAGTAGCGGTTAACGGGTCCCTTTCGGAATGGCAGGCTGTGACCAGTGGGGTACTGCAAGGTTCAGTGCTGGGACCACAGCTGTTTACAATATATATTAATGATTTAGATGAAGGGATTAAAAGTAACATTAGCAAATTTGCTGATGACACAAAGCTGGGTGGCAATGTGAAATGTCAGGAGGATGTTATGAGAATGCTGGGTGACTTGGACAGGTTGGGTGAATGGGAAAATGTATGGCAGATGCAGTTTAATGTGGATAAATGTGAGGTTATCCACTTTGGTGGCAAGAACAGGAAGGCAGATTACTATCTAAATGGAGTCAAGTTAGGAAAAGGGGAAGTACAACGAGACCTAGGTGTTCTTGTACATCAGTCAATGAAAGCAAGCATGCAGGTACAGCAGGCAGTGAAGAAAGCTAACGGCATGCTGGCCTTTATAACGAGAGGAATTGAGTATAGGAGTAAAAAGGTCCTTCTGCAGCTTTACAGGGCCCTGGTGAGACCCCACCTGGAGTATTGAGTGCAGTTTTGGTCTCCAAATTTGAGGAAAGACATTCTTGCTATTGAGGGAGTGCAGTGTAGGTTCACAAGGTTAATTCCCAGAATGGGGGGACTGTCATATGTTGAAAGATTGGAGCGACTGGGCTTGTATACACTGGAATTTAGAAGGATGAGAGGGGATCTGATTGAAACATAAAAGATTATTAAGAGATTGGACACGCTAGAGACAGGAAACATGTTCCTGATGTTGGGGGAGTCCAGAACCAGAGGCCACAGTTTAAAAATAAGGGGTAGGCCATTTAGAACGGAGTTCAGGAAAAACTTTTTCCACCCAGAGAGTTGTGGATCTATGGAATGCTCTGCCTCAGAAGGCAGTGGAGGCCAATTCTCTGGATGCTTTCAAGAAAGAGTTAGATACCCTTAAAGATAGCGGAGTCAAGGGATAAGGGGAGAAGGCAGGAATGGGGTACTGATTGTGGATGATCAGCCATGATCACATTGAATAGCAGTGCTGGCTTGAAGGGCTGAATGGCCTACTCCTGCACCTATTGTCTATTGTCTATTGGATTGTGAGAGAAAGGGAAAGAAGAGGGGCACCAAAGGATGCTGGTGGGCCAGTGAGGAGAAGAGAAGGGATGAGATGGGATCTAGAATGGGGAATGGAAAAAGAGAGAAGGAGGTGGGGAGGAATTACCAAAAGTTGGAGAAGTCGATGTTCATGCTGTTAGGCTGGAAGCTACCCAGACAGAACACAAGGTGTTGCTCCCTCAGATCGAGAGTGGCCTGATTGTAGTAATAGTGGAGGCCATGGTCCGACATGGCAGCCTTTTTCCTGTTCTAGTTTGCATGGCTCTGCATTGTAACTGAAGACACACACTCAGTGACCATGTTATTCGGCTCACCTACTAGTTAATGCAAAGATCTAATCAGCCAATCATGTGGCAGCAATTCAATGAATAAAAGCATGCAGACATGGTCAAGAGGTTCAGTTGTTGTTCAGAACAAACATCAGAATGGGGACGAAATGTGATCTAAGTGACTTTGACCATGGAATGATTGTTGGTGCCAGATGGGGTGGTTTGAGTATCTCAGAAATTGCTGATCTCCTGGGATTTTCACTCACAGGAGTCTCCAGAGTTTACAGAGAATGGTACAAAAACAAAAACAGAACATCCAGTGAGGGGCAGTTCTGTGGGTGAAAACACCTTGTTAATGAGCGAGGTCAGAGGAGAATGGCCAGACTGATTTAAGTTGACAGGAAGGTGACAGTAACTCAGATAACCACACGTTACAACAGTGGTGTGCAGAAGAGCATCTCTGAATGTACAGCATGCTGGACATTGAAGTGGATGGGCTTCAGCAGCAGAAGATCATGAACATACACTCAGTGGCCACTTAATTCTCTCAAGTAGATTTGTTCTTCAGTGAAAGGCTATAATAGGATGCAGAGGGAACTACTGCCCATGATATGGTGTAAGCATTGGTGTGACATGGAAAGGCTGCAACTTGTTCAAAGCAGGTAAGACTCCTTTCAAGTATTGAGAGGAGAGAGAACAGAAAGGTGAGGGTGGCTTCCTCCTGTGGATAAACAAACCACAATGTTGAACACTGACTGCTATCTAATCTCAGTAACAGGGCTCCTGCAATAAATAGTTCATTCGTTAAACAAGTGAATGACTTTCAAGCAATAAAAGATCCACGAAATAGCATATAGGAGGGAGATTGAAAACCCCACCTAATGGTGCCACAACAAGAACCTCTCAATGTCTGCAAAACCAAAGAGCTGACTATTGACTACAGGAGGAGGAGAAAACTAAAGGTCCATGAGCCTGCCCTCAGACTATCAGAGGTGGAGGGGGTCAGTAACTTTAAATTCCTCAACGTTATCATTTTAGAGCATCTGTCCTGTCTAGCATGTAAGTGCCACTACAAACAAGGTACAGCAGGGTCTCTACTTCCTTAGAAGTTTACAAAGATTTGGCATGTCATCCAAAACTTCAAGAAGCTTCTCCAGGTGCCTGATTGAGAGCACCCTGTCTTGTTGCATCACAGCCTGGTATGGAAACTTCAATGCCATTGAACGAAAAAGCCTACAAAAGGCAGTGGACAGAACCCAGCCCATCAAGTCAAGTTTAAATTTAATAATCACTCAACCATACATGAATGTAGTCAAACAAAACAGCTTTCCTCCAGGGCCAAATTTCAAAACACCATTACCAACAGCACACAGCACAAAAAGTACATACAGTTTCAATTCCAGAAATACATCGTCACAAAGAGTATATAATAATATAGCCCAGTCCCTGAATAGCACGACTAGAATAGATGGAGTTGTCCTGATCCAGGTTGTTGTTCCACTGAGCAAACACAAGAGGGCAGCACTGATGGGCAGGGCCAGCCTCCAACCCAAGTATGGATTCCATGGCATCCTCAGGGGCTTTCCAATACTGCCTCAGTCTTCTCTCCTGGATGGCTCCAACAGGTGACCCTGCGGCCTCAGCCTAGTCCTCGCCATAATCAAGGTAATGTAGCTCCCCCACCTTCAGTCTCACCAATGAACAGATATTCTACATTACCAATGTCCAACAGAGCCTTACAATCCCAAAAATGTCCAAGACAATCACACGCACTGTGCACTGCCAATGGTACACGGCAAGTCCAGGTTACAACACGACTACTCCAGGCAGGAAGCCGAGCTTCATCACTATTGAGCAACTCGCTAATGGGATAGTCCTGCAGTACTTGATATTATTAGTATCCAGCAGTGATTTGCAATTGTAAAGACTTACAAGGCTAGCAAATGCACCTTTAATTATACCCAGAGTGGCCACTGCGTTTAGGTGCACTGTCATCTTACCAGAAATTGGTAAAGCCCTCCCCACCATTGAGCAGATCTACGTGGAGCACTGTCACAGGAAAGCAGCATCCATCACCAGGGACCCTCACCATCCAGGCCATGCTCTCTTCTCTCTGCTGTCATCAGGAAGGAGGTACAGGAGCCTTAGGTCCCACACCTCTGGGTTAAAGAACAATTATCACCCCTCAGCTATCAGGCTCCTGCACAGGAGGGGATAACTTCACTCACCCTAACACTGAAGTCCCAGATAATTCCACAACTTATGGACTCACTGTTAAGCACTTTACAGTTCTGGTTCTCAATATTATTTATTACTTATTTATCAATTATTATTATTTTGTTTCTCTTTTTGTATTTGCATGATTTATTACCTTTGCACATTGGCTGTTTATCAGTCCTTGTGAGTGAATAGTTTTTCATTAATTCTGTTGTTCTGTTGTGCCTCCTCGGATCTATAGAAATTTGCTGATGTCATAATATACCAAATCTGCTCAAACTCCTAATAAAATAACTCGCCTTACTATAGGAAGGACATGGAAACCATAGAAAGGGTGCAGAGGGGGTTTACAAGGATGTTGCTTTGGGGAGCATGCCTTATGAGAATAGGTTGAGTGAACTCGGCCTTTTCTCCTTGGAGCGACGGAGGATGAGAGGTGACCTGATAGAGGTGTATAAGATGATGAGAGGCATTGATCATGTGGATAGTCAGAGGCTGAAATGGCTAACACGGGAGGGCTTGGAAGCAGGTACAGAGGAGATGTCAGGGGTAAGTTTTTACGCAGAGTTGTGAGTGTGTGGAATGGGCTGCCGGCGGCAATGGTGGAGGCAGATACGATAGGGTCTTTTAAGAGACTCCTGGTCAGGTACATGGAGCTCAGAAAAATAGAGGACTATGGGTAACCCTAGATAATTTCTAAGGTAAGGACATGTTCAGCACAGTTTTGTGGACTGAAGGGCCTGTATTGTACTGTAGGTTTTCTATGTTTCAAAATATAGCTACTGGTATATGTTCTTTGTAATTGCATCAATATGTTGGGCCCAGGATAGACAATGCCACCCAGGAACTTGAATCTGCTCAGCGTTTCCACTGATGATCCCTCGAAGAAGACTGATGTGTGTTCCCTCGACCTACTCCTTCCAGAGGTCCTCAATCAGTTCCTTGGCGTTACTGGCATTGAGTGTAAGGTTGTTGTTATGACATCACTCAATCAGCTGATTCATCTCACTCCAGTACGCCTCCTCATCACCATCTGTGATTCTGCCAACAACAGTTGTGCCTGTCTAAAAGCTTTCTCCACAAAATATTTACTAACACAAGCAGCAAATGAACCTATTAACACTTAGTGATAAACAGACAGACAGGAGGCTGAGCCGAAAACATCACCGAGGATTTGCATCATTTTAACACAAGTGAGGCATCCAGTTTATATACAGGGAAGAAAAAATTTGTCTTCTCAAATTGTACAGGATCGGAAAAGGGCTGTAAACTCAGCCGGCTCCATTGCAGGGACTACCCTCCCCATACTGAGGAGAACTTCAAAAGATGGTGCCATCCATCACTGAGGAGCCCCGTTACCCAGGACATGACCTCTTCTCGTTTCTACCATTGGGGAGGAGGTACAGGAGCATTTCAGAAACAGCTCCTCCCCACTACCATCAGATTTCTGATTGGACAATGAACCCATTAACACTACTTCACACACAAAATGCTGGAGGAACTCAGCAGGCCAGGGAGCATCTATGGAAAAGAGTACAGTCAACATTTTGGGCTGAGACTCTTCAACAGGACTGGAGAGAAAAAGATTGGGAGTAGATTTAAAAGGTGAGGGGAGGGAGAAACACAAGGTGACAGGTGAAACCAGGAGGGGGAAGGGTGAAATAAAGAGCTGGGAAGTTGATTGGTGAAAGAGATACAGGACTGGAGAAGGGGGATGAGACAAAGGGCCGCAACTCTTCCATTTCACGCACGTCTGCTCTCACCCCATCCTCCCGCCATCTACCAGGGATAGGGTTCCTCATGTCCTCACCTACCACCCCACCAGCCATAATTCTCTATAACTTCTGCCATCTCCAACAGGATCCCATCAACAAGCACATCTTTCCCTCCCCCCCCCACTTTGTGCTTTTCGCAGGAATTGCTCCCTACGCAGCTCCCTTTCCCATTTGTCACTCCCCACTTATCTCCCTCCTGGCATTTATCTTTGCAAGCAGAACAAGTGCTACACCTATCCCTACACCTCTTCCCTCACTACCACAAAGAGGGCCTAAACAGTCCTTCCAGGTGAGGTGACACTTCACCTGTGAGTCTATCAGGGCCACCTACTGCATCTAGTGCTCCCGGTATGGCCTCCTCTGTATTGATGAGACCCGACGTAGATTGGGAGACTGTCTGAAGAAGTGGGATCTCCCAGTGGCCACTCATTTTAATTCTATTTCCCACTCCCATCCTGATATGTCCATCCATGGCCTCCTCCACTGTTGTGATGAAGCCACACTCAGGTTGGAGGAGCAACACCTGATATTCCGTCTGGGCAGCCTCCAACCTGATGGCATGAACATCGATTTCTTCAACTTCTGGTAATGCCCCACCCCCACCCCTTCACTATTCCCCATCTCCTTTCCCCTCTCTCACCTCATCTCCTTGCCTGCTCATCGCCTCCCTCGGGTGCTTCTCCCCTTCCATGGTCTTCTGTCCTCTTCTATCAGACTCCCCCTTCTCCAGCCCTGTACCTCTTTCACCAATCAACTTCAACCCCCCTCCCAGTTTCACCTATCACCTGGTGTTTCTCAATTCCCTCCCCCCACTGTTAAACTTTACTCCTCAACTTTTTTTCTCCAGGCCTGCCGAAGAATTTTGGGCCAAAACATCGATTGTACTTTTTTCCATTGATGCCGCCTGGCGTGCTGAGTTTCTCCAGCATTTTGTGCATGTTGCTTTGAGTTCACAGCGTCTGCAGATTTTCCCTTTTTTGTTCACTATTTGCTCACTTTTTTTCACTACCTGTGTTTTTATATATTTCTTCTTACGACTTACAGTAATTTTTTTTATGTATTGCTCTGTACTGCATTTGGTGCCATATGTCAGTGTTAGTAAACCTATTCTTCTCACAATCTCTTTATCCTCACAAGCCGCTCCATCCCTCTTCCTGACAAACAACTGAAGCTGAACCAATTTGTTCTTAACCTTGTGGTGATATGTAACGGAGAGATGAGTTTTGTACTTCTAATGTCATCTCTCCATCTTCATCAGCATGGATTACATTTACCTTGGTAACATTACCTGAGTCAGTCCCACTTTTGCTCATCTTCTGAAACATTTACTCTAAATACAAAAGATCGAGCAGATGCACACACAAAATGCTTCCCCTTCTCTCCCCTTTTCTTTTGTTCATCTGCCTCTGGTTCCCTTCCTCCTTACCTCTCTCCCACGGTCCGCTCTCCTCTTCTATCAGACCTTCAGCTCTTTGCCTTTTCCACCTGTCACTTCATAGCTTCTTATTTGATCCACCCTCTCCCTCACCTGGTCTCACCTATCACCCTCCAGCTTGTCCTTTCCTCTCCCCTCATCTCTGTATTCGGGCTTCTTCCCCCTTCCTTTCCAGTCCTGATGAAAGGTCTCAGCCTGAAATGGTGTTCATTTCCATAGATGCTGCCTGACCTGCTGAGCTCCTCCAGCATTTTGTTGGTGAAAATCTACCCTTCATTCTTTGACAGCTTCAGATTGATTAATCCAACTAATCACTTCAGACCAGTCACCTCTGCCGGAAACTTTGACTGTTTATTGCCCTCCTTAGATGCTGCCTGTAACCAGCTGAGTTCTGCAGCATTTTGTGTGTTTTGCTCCCTTGTTCACAGGCAAGTTTAATTTATTGATGTTTGGAGGGGCCCTGCCTTTCAGCAGTTTATGCTTGGGAATTAAAACATAGACCATCACAGAGAAACAGGCCATTCGGCCCACAATGTCTGTGCTGGCCATGACGACTGCATAAAGTCTACATCTCTTCATTCCTTGTCTGTTCACATGTCTGTCTAAATTCCTCAGAAATATTGCTATCATATCTCCTGCCACCACCTCCCCTGGTGATATGTTCCTGGCACCTGCCACTCTCTGTCTAAATAAAACTGCTCGTAAATCTCCTTTAGATTTCCCTCCTCTCACCATTAATGTCTAATTCATAGATGCAGATTCATTTGTCACTTGTACATCGAAACATGCAGTGAAATGCGCCATTTGCACTAATGACCAACACAACCTAAGCATGTGCAAGGATGTGTCACCACACCTCCCAGTGCCAACGTTTTATGCCCACAATGTTTATCAGAACAGCACAGCCAGCTTTAACAACAGCAAGATAATCCCCTTTCCTACCCTCCACCCACTCACGTGTCCAGACAGGCCTCCGACCCCAGGACAGGCCCCAGAATCTCAGACCTCTAGACATTGAGTTTCCAATCTCCAAACCCAGGTCTGGACTCACACACGTTGGGCCCCTGACCTCCAGACCGGGCTCTGTTCTCTAGTATTTCATATTTTCACCTTTGGTAAAAAGACTCTAGGTATTTACATTTCTTGGTGTCTTGTAAATTTATACACTGTCAGGCCACCCCTTCAGCCTCTGATGCTCCAAATAAACAATCCAAAAATTCCCTTCATAAACATCTTTTCACCTTTCAAATACAACTTAAAGATCTAGTATGTTGGCCAAATCTTTGACCACCTGTTCTCATACCGTTGTGCCACATGTGATATTTTGATTGATAACGTGCCTGGCGAGTCACGAAGAAGGCACACCAGGTACTCAACTTCATTAGGAGTTTGAGGAGATTCAGTCTGTCACCAAAGACTCTAGCAAATTTCTACATATGTACGGCGAGGAGCATTCTGACTGGTTGCATCACTGTCCGGTTCGGAGGCTCCAATGCGCAGGATCCAAAGAGGATGGAGAGGGTTGAAGATTCAGCCAGCTACATCATGGGCACAACCCTGCCCTCCATCGAAGACATCGGCAAAAGGTGGTGCCTCAAGAAGGTAGCATCCATCCTCACCAACCAGGCCATGCCTCCTTCTCACTAATACCATGGCGGGGGTACAGGAGCCTGAAGATCCAGATTCATTAATTCAGGATCACCTTCTCCTCCCATGATCACTACCTCACCATTCACCATCAGGACAGGGTACAGCCATCTGAAGTCCCAGACTCTTCACCTCCAGCATCAGACTTCTAAATGGTCCACGAAGACTACCTTGTTGTTTTCCTTTTGCACTATTTATTTATTTTGTTAACAGTAATTTTTTTTATGTCTTGCACTGTAGTGCTGCCACAGAACAGTAGATTTCACAACATGAACACTAGAGATTCTGCAACACACACAAAATGCTGGAGGAATTCAGCAAGCCAACCAGCATCTGTAGAAATGAATAAACATTTCTGAGTTGAAACGTTACTTCAGGACTCAAGAAATTTCTCAACATACGGCAGTGATTATAAAGCTAATTTGGCTATATTTCTGCATGAAGGAAAGGATCAATCAGACTTCCTCCACCACCCAGGATATTCTCAGCTCTCACTGCCGTCATCAGGATGAAGATTCAGGAGCCTCAGGACTCACAACACCAAGTTCATGGAACAGTTATTACCCCTCAACCATCAAGCTCCTGAACCCGTGGGATAACTTCACCTGCCCCATCATTCCCTCCACCTATGGACTCATTTTGAAGGACTCTTCATTTCATGTACTCAATATTTAATGCTCATTTACTTATTATTATTATTTCTTTCATTTTGTATTTGCACAGTTTGGTGTCTTTTACACACTGGTTTCACACCCAAGGTCTTTCATTAATTCTGTTATGGTTTTTACTCTATGGATTTATTGAGTTTGCCTGTAGGAAATAAATCTCAGGGTTGTATGTGGTGACATACATGTACTTTGATAATAAATTTACTTTGAACTTTACTAAATCTGATTTAGATGTTCTCCTTTGTTAAAAAGCATCATTGAATTTAATTTGTTATTGGTTTTGGTAAATCACAGATCAAAGTTAATTTTAAGAAGACATTTATTTTATTTATCCCCGTGAAGTGTCGCTTAAACACAGATATCTTGTGTACTAAACACCAAACTGAGTCATCTAGAATAACCATTACACATCCTGGCAATGATTACAAAAGAATAACCGTTACATATCCCATGTAATGTTTACAAAAGAGTGACCATTACACATCCCAGGTAATGACTATCGTCCAGTAGCCCAGACCTTACACTTCATGAAGACCCTAAAGAGGCTGGTCCTGACTAACCTCTGACCTCTGGTCAGATCAGCCCTCGATCCCCTGCAGTTTGCCTACCAGAAGCACACTGGAGTCAACGACACTGTCATCCACCTGCTGAACAGAACCTTCTCCCATCAGGGCAGCACTGTGAGGATCATGCTTTTTGATTTCTCAAGCACCTTCAATACTATACAGCCCTCATTGCTGGGGGGAAAGCGCCGTTAAATGCAGATCGGCACTTCCATTGTATCCTGGATAATGGACTGCCTGCCTGGCAGACCACAGTTTGAGTGGCTTCAGAGCTGTGTGTCAGACATGGCTATAAGCAGCACTAGGGCGTCCAGGAGACTACAATGGCTCCCTTCCTGTTCACCCTGTATATCTCAGACTTCAGATACAATATATGACTGAGTCATGTCATAAGTAGAAGTTCTCTGATCACTCAGCAATGGTTGGTGTATAAAGGGAGGACAGGAGGATGAATACAGGGTCCTGGTGGAGGACTTTGTCAAATGGTGCAAACTGAATCATCTGCAGTTCAACATCAGTAAGACAAAGGAGATGGTGATGGACTTTAGGAAGCCTAAGCCTGCACCGCTCCCTGTTACTATTGATTTTTGAGGACGTGGACGTGGTGAGGACCTACAAGTACCTGGGGGGGGGGGTGCACCTGGATGACAGACTTGAGTGGAGCACCAACATGGGGGTGTGTACGAGGAAGGCCAGAGTCACCTCTACTTCCTGAGGAGACTGAGGTCCATTGGAGTATGCAGACCTCTCCTTCACATGTTCTACCAGTCTGTTGTCACCTTCTATGCGGTGGTGTGCTGGGGCAATGGCATCAACACAGGTGGTCCAATAGGCTCAATAAACTGATTAGACAGGCCGGCTCTGTTATACTGGACAACAAACTGGACACACTGGAGGCTGTGGTAGAACAAAGGACCCTCCGGAAAATCCTGGCAGTTCTGGACAATGTTTCTCACCACCTCATACTGCCCGGGCTGAACAGAGCAACACTTTCAGTAAACTGAGCTGCTACAAAGAGCAGTACCCTCCGTTTAGACTCCACAATGAGTCAACCTGTAGCTAGGGGAGTGATCTTGTAATCTTTGACTTGTAAATTTCATTTTTAAGGTAACTTATTCTTATTCTTTCTTACTTCTCTTCCAATATTTGTATATCTGTGCACTTGTAATGGTACTGTGACATTGTATTTGGGGATCAGTAAAGTATCTATCTGCCTAATGATTACAAATGAATAACCATTACACTTCCCAGGTGATGATTACAAAAGTATAACCATAACCGTTACACATCCCTAGTAATGGTTACAAAAGAATAACCATTACACGCCCCAGATAATGATTACAAACGCAACAACCAAAATGCCTGAGGAACTTAGCAGGCCAGGCAGCATCTGTGGGAAAAAAGTGCAGTCGACATTTCAGGCTGAAACCCTTTGGCATTTCCAGCATCTGCAGATTTTCTGTTGATAATGATAACAAAAGGTCTCCAGACCATGACTCTGTGCATTGCTTATCAGAAAATTTTATTTTATTTTATTTAGAGATGCAGTTTGGAACAGACCCTTCTGGCCCAATGAGCCCCACTGCCCAGCAACCCACCTGTTTAACACTAGCCCAATCAAAGGACAATTTACAATGACCAATCAACTAGTATGTCTTTGGAATGTGGGTGGACAAAGGAGCACCCAGAGGAAACCCACATGGTCATGGGGAGAACATACAAACTCCTTACAGACAGCACCAGAATTGAACTCTGACCTCCAATGCCCTGAGCTGTAATAACATTGCACTAACCACTACCCTACTATAGCACCTTAAAATGTTCAGAACAGGTCAGACAACTTTATTCTGTAGTTCAATACGAGGTGTGAGAATGATAGAATTAGCATTAAATTTGCTGTGGTGATTCTATCAATCTCAGAGCCTTCTCTGAACAAAACCCTATTGAGTATTTCATGCCATTAGCTGAGTGCTCATGGAATATGGATGAAGTTTATGACAAAAGGTAATATTGCTGCTGTCAGTATGAATCTCTGTACAAACAGACAGATTCTTGCTAAATTTCACTAGTCTGACACAAAACAGTCTATAAATTTAAATGACTGTTACATAAAAATGGGGAAAGTCGATGTTTCCCTCTTGATAACCTCATTAAAAACCCTAAAGGCTATTCATATATCTAAGATTAAAGGCCAAAGGAATTTCTCCCTCAGGCCCTCAGCTCTGCTGACCAATTACCTCAAGTTCTTTGCTTCTGTCCTGGATAAAGCCACAGTTAGCCAGTCTTGCTCACTGCGGTTCAGAACAGCTGTCCAGCTGCTTTGCATTCCAAGGGCAGTGTGAAAAGCAGTGCTCTTATTTATTGCCCACAGCGGCAGCTTTTGCCCGAAGCGCTGCACTTGGATAAACAGCAAGATTAATTGGGGAGTGCTAATTTGACTTATTCTGACAAATGAGTATTCAGCCTGGTGCTGTGATTCTGGCATGCAATGTTGGGAGAGTGCGTTTCACAGAGTCTCTGAAGCAAATGCTGTTGCAGGGGAAAGCTCTAGCGTACTTAAGCAATCAGAGGTATGTAATGCAAACAGCGAAGAAATAAATACTGGGCTGGGAAAAGCCAACGTTTAATAAAATCATCTTGATAATACTGCTTTAATATTGCCTTGCAGAAAGTAGGAAAGGGTTTCTGACAGTCACTGATTCAAAGATTCAAAGATAACTTACCAGAATTTTTTGGGTTTCCCAATCCTGAAGGGAGAACATGGCATGTTGAGTGGCTGTGGAGGACTGTTGAAGAAGAGACCTCGAACAGCGCAGATTGCTTGGGGAGTCTTGCCTTAGGCTGGCAAAGGGTTACTCAGTGACTGAGTTAGCCGGTAGCAGCAGCTTCAGAGAGCACTGGTGCAGTCAGAAAGAGGGATGCCCATTGACGGATGAGTGCAGGCTTCGACGATCAGCCGAAGAACGGTGGACATCAGCCGAAAAGTCAGCAAGGATGGTACCAGCCTCTCATACATGCCCGTTTCGTTTTGTTGTGTGGGCCACTAGTTGGCGATATCTGACCACAGCTCAGCATGTAAAACAAACTAAAGGATTGTCTCTCATCACCACTGCAACCTAATGAGTCAGGAGCATAAACCATCGCCACAAATCTGCCTTCACCATTCTGTCCAGAAAGCACTCAGCAATCGATGTCGCTGATTTAGCCAGCAAATTGTCAGGAGTTCATTACTTTATCAGTATTAAGCCAGCAGCCCCTGGAAATACAATCACACAATTCACTGCCAGCAAGTGAACAGACCGATCCCTGATACACGACTTCATGTGTGAAACTTAGCCATAGGTAATCTCAATATAACACCAAGACTAGTCAAATACGACTTCACTTTAGAATGACTCTTTATCCCTTGGGTACGAGGAGAAGGAATTCATAAAATTTTAGGTCATATATTTTTTCTATGTTTGTTTATATCAGGATTTAATTTCCAGAATTAGAATCAGGTTTAATATCACTGGCGTGTGTTATGCAATTTGTTGTTTTGCAGCTGCAGTAAATTGCAGTACATAATAATAAAAACTGTAAATTACAATAAACTTTTAAAAGTAATAAATTAAAAAAGAGAGGAAAGAATAGTGAGGTAGTGTTCATGGGCTCATTGGCCATTGAGGAATCTGATAGTGGAGGGGAAGAAGCTGTTCCTGAAATGTTGAGTGTGTCTTCAGGCTCCTGTACCTCCTCCCTGATGGTAGCAATGAGAAGAGGGCCTGTCCTGGGTGATGGGGGCCTTTAACGATGGACGTTGCCTTTTTGATGCATCGTCGTTTGAAGATGTCCTCAATGCTAGGGAGGCTTCTGTCTGTGACGGAGCTGACTGAGTTTACATCTGTTATGATCCTGGAAACTTGCTCGTTCCAGCTACACATCCACATTCTTTTCGATATGTGCTGACGTTAATTCTGAAAGCAGTCATCAGACTAATTCTCTCACTTGACTTAAGTCTACGTGCACAATCCATTCAGATATGCCAAGAGATTTTAGGAAGTAAGAGCCCTTGGTGCAATTGCAACAAAGACCTGAGGTTTAAGAGTTTAAACTGACGGATGAACCAAGCAACGGCTGAGTGGCGATGTAGCAGTTTGTGCAATTACTTTATGGTGGCAGCGATCACCGATCAGGGTTTGATTCCAGCCGATATCTGTAAGGAGTTTGTCCCTTCTCCCCATGACCACGTGGGTTTCCACCAGGGGCACGGGATTCCTCCCACAGGCCAAAGACGTACGAGTCAGGGTTAAATACACTGTCGGCGCCAGGAGCACAGCAACACTTGTGGGCTGCCACCAGAACAATCCTCAGACTGTGTTTGTCATTGATGCAAAGCAACATGTTTCACTGTGTGGTTCAACGTTATTATTCCTATAGAGATACAGTGTAGAACAGGCCCTTCTGGATCAACACATCACACACCACCCAGCATAGTCACGGGACAATTTACAATGAGCAATAACTGGAATGCCCTTGGACTGTGGGAGGAAACCCACATGGCTCATGGGGAGCATGTACAAACTCTTAACAGAAGGCAATGAAGCAGTAACAATGCCGCACTGTCCACTACACAACTGCGGTGCTCCAAATGTGACAATTTAGGTAATAAATAAAGCTGATTTTAAACCTATCTTACTCACAAAGCCATTCCAACTTCATCAACCGGGCCTTTGATCACCCCACCCGTGACCTTCAGTGACAGACCCACCCCCAGGACAGAGGAATGACCACGGACTGGAAAACATAAATACCACACCAGCAGCTGGGTATTCTGCAGCTCCTGACACTCCACCCTCCACAAAGTGCAAAGAAAGAGTGTGACAAATTGCTCTTAATATTAATTACTTGGGTGCTAAATTGGCAAAGATCTAGCCAGATTCTGCGGATGCTGGAAATCCAGAGCAACCCACTCACCAACTGCTGGAGGATCACAGCAGGTCAGGCAGCTTCTATGGGGAGGAATGCACAGCCGACATTTTGGGCCGAGACCCTTCATCAGAACTGGGAAGAGGGATGATGCCAGAGTAAAGAGGTGAGGGGAGAGGATGAAGTTTAAGTTGGCAGGTGATAGGTTAGACCAGGTGAGGGGGAAGGTGGGTGGGTGGAGAAGGGGGTATGAGGAAAGAAGCTGGGTGGTGATTGGTGGAAAAGGTAAAAGGCTGACGTAAAAGGAATCTGATAGGAGAGGGTTAAGACCATGGGAGCAAGGGAAGGAGGAGGGAAACCAGAGGGAAGTAAGGGCAGGTGAGGAGAAGAGAAGGGGTGAGAAGTGAACCAGAATGGGGAATGGAATAAAAGGGGAGGTGGAAGAGGGAGAAATGACCATAAGTTGGAAATTGATGTTATGCTGTCTGGTTGGCGGCTAACCAAAACGAATATGAGGTTTTGCTTCTCCAACCCGAGAGTGGCCTCATTGTGATAGTAGAGGAGACGATGTCAGAATGTTTATCTGAGTAAGCCAAGTTCTCTCCATCCACCACTGGCACACCATGACAGAACTGTACACTCTCTACAAAACATACTACAGCTGCTCACTTTGGGCCACCTCCCTAACTTGTACCTCCACCACCAGGGTCAAGAGCAACAGGAATACACAAACTGCAGGTCACCTGCATTTCTCATGTACCACGGGCACCATAACAGTTGGCATCATGCTTTACAGCACCAGCAATAGGAGATTGATTCCTGCCACTGTCTATAAGGCATTCATACATTTCTCTTGTTTCGTCCGGGTGTTCGTTCCTCTCACATTCCAAAGATGGACGGGCTACAGTTAGTGAGTTGTGGCCATGCTATGCTGCTCCCAGAAGCATGGTGATAATTGTGGGCTGACCCCAGCAATTTTAGCACAATTGGTAATTGTGATTAACGTCACATTTCACTGTGTTTCAATGTACATGTGACAAATAAAATTAATCTTTATCTTTCAGACAATACAAAGTTGGCAATAATCAGTTATGGACAGTTATACAAGAAGAGAGGCCATACGTGCAATATTCTGTATAGTTTTGGTCACCGTTCTATAACAAAGACTTTATTAAACCAGACCGAGTTCTGAAAGATTTACCAGCATGTTGCCTGGACTGAAGTGCCTGAGTTACAGGGAGAAGTTAAGCAAACTAGTAACTGTACTCCCTGTGAGGGATGATAATAAACTAGTAACTGTACTCCCCGTTAGGGATGATAATAAACTAGTAACTGTACTCTCTGTGAGGGATGATAATAAACTAGTAACTGTGCTCCCCGTGAGGGATGATAATAAACTAGTAACTGTGCTCCCAGTGAGGGATGAGAATAAACTAGTAACTGTACTCTCTGTGAGGGATGATAATAAACTAGTAACTGTGCTCCCAGTGAGGGATGAGAATAAACTAGTAACTGTATTCCCTGTGAAGGATGATAATAAACCAGTAACTGTATTCCCTGAGATGATGATAATAAACTAGTAACTGAACTCCCCGTGAGGGATGATAATAAACTAGTAACTGTGCTCCCAGTGAGGGATGAGAATAAACTAGTAACTGTATTCCCTGTGAAGGATGATAATAAACCAGTAACTGTATTCCCTGAGATGATGATAATAAACTAGTAACTGAACTCCCTGTGAGGGATGATAATAAACTAGTAACTGTGCTCCCAGTGAGGGATGAGAATAAACTAGTAACCGTACTCTCTGTGAGGGATGATAATACACTAGTAACTGTGCTCCCAGTGAGGGATGAGAATAAACTAGTAACTGTATTCCCTGTGAAGGATGATAATAAACCAGTAACTGTATTCCCTGAGATGATGATAATAAACTAGTAACTGAACTCCCTGCGATGGATGATAATAAACTAGTAACTGTGCTCCCTGTGAGGGATGAGAATAAACTAGTAACTGTGCTCCCTGTGAGGGATGATAATAAACTAGTAACTGTACTCCCCGTGAGGGATGATAATAAACTAGTAACTGTACTCCCTGTGAGGGATGATAATAAACTAGTAACTGTACTCCCTGTGAGGGATGATAATAAACTAGTAACTGTACTCCCAGTGAGGGATGAGAATAAACTAGTAACTGTACTCCACGTGAGGGATGATAATAAACTAGTAACTGTACTCCCCGTGAGGGATGATTATAAACTAGTATCTGTACTCCCTGTGAGGGATGATAATAAACTAGTAACTGTACTCCCTGTGAGGGATGATAATAAACTAGTAACTGTGCTCCCTGTGAGGGATGAGAATAAACTAGTAACTGTACACCCAGTGAGGGATGAGAATAAACTAGTAAATGTACTCCCAGTGAGGGATGATAATAAACTAGTAACTGTGCTCCCAGTGAGGGATGATAATAAACTAGTAACTGTGCTCCCAGTGAGGGATGATAATAAACTAGTAACTGTACTCCCAGTGAGGGATGATAATAAACTAGTAACTGTACACCCAGTGAGGGATGAGAATAAACTAGTAAATGTACTCCCAGTGAGGGATGATAATAAACTAGTAACTGTGCTCCCAGTGAGGGATGATAATAAACTAGTAACTGTACACCCAGTGAGGGATGAGAATAAACTAGTAAATGTACTCCCAGTGAGGGATGATAATAAACTACTAACTGTGCTCCCAGTAGGGATGATAATAAACTAGTAACTGCACTCCCTGTGAGGGATGATAATAAACTAGTAACTGTACTCACAGTGAGGGATGATAATAAACTAGTAACTGTGCTCTCTGTGAGTGATGATAATAAACTAGTAACTGTGCTCCCAGTGAGGGATGAGAATAAACTAGTAACTGTACTCCGTGTGAGGGATGATAATAAACTAGTAACTGTACTCCCAGTGAGGGATGAGAATAAACTAGTAACTGTACTCCCAGTGAGGGATGAGAATAAACTAGTAACTGTGCTCCCAGTGAGGGATGAGAATAAACTAGTAACTGTACTCCCTGTGAGAGATGATAATAAACTAGTAACTGTGCTCACAGTGAGGGATGATAATAAACTAGTAACTGTGCTCCCTGTGAGGGATGATAATAAATTAGTAACTGTACTCCCAGTGAGGGATGATAATAAACTAGTAACTGTACTCCCAGTGAGGGATGAGAATAAACTAGTAACTGTGCTCCCAGTGAGGGATGATAATAAACTAGTAACTGTACTCCCAGTGAGGGATGATAATAAACTAGTAACTGTACTCCCAGTGAGGGATGATAATAAACTAGTAACTGTGCTCCCAGTGAGGGATGAGAATAAACTAGTAACTGTACTCCCTGTGAGGGATGATAATAAACTAGTAACTGTGCTCTCCGTGAGGGATGATAATAAACTAGTAACTGTGCTCCCTGTGAGGGATGATAATAAATTAGTAACTGTACTCCCAGTGAGGGATGAGAATAAACTAGTAACTGTACTCACAGTGAGGGATGAGAATAAACTAGTAACTGTACTCCCTGTGAGGGATGATAATAAACTAGTAACTGTGCTCTCCGTGAGGGATGATAATAAACTAGTAACTGTGCTCCCTGTGAGGGATGATAATAAATTAGTAACTGTACTCCCAGTGAGGGATGATAATAAACTAGTAACTGTACTCCCAGTGAGGGATGAGAATAAACTAGTAACTGTGCTCCCAGTGAGGGATGAGAATAAACTAGTAACTGTACTCCCAGTGAGGGATGATAATAAACTAGTAACTGTACTCCCTGTGAGGGATGATAATAAGCTAGTAACTGTACTCCCTGTGAGGGATGATAATAAACTAGTAACTGTACTCCCAGTGAGGGATGATAATAAACTAGTAACTGTGCTTCCTCTGAGGGATGATAATAAACTAGTAACTGTGCTCCCAGTGAGGGATGATAATAAACTAGTAACTGTACTCCCAGTGAGGGATGATAATAAACTAGTAACTGTACTCCCAGTGAGGGATGATAATAAACTAGTAACTGTACTCTGTGTGAGGGATGATAATAAACTAGTAACTGTACTCCCTGTGAGGGATGATAATAAACTAGTAACTGTACTCCCAGTGAGGGATGAGAATAAACTAGTAACTGCGCTCTCTGTGATGGATGATAATAAACTAGTAACTGTACTCACAGTGAGGGATGATAATAAACTAGTAACTGTGCTCTCTGTGAGTGATGATAATAAACTAGTAACTGTGCTCCCAGTGAGGGATGAGAATAAACTAGTAACTGTACTCCGTGTGAGGGATGATAATAAACTAGTAACTGTACTCCCAGTGAGGGATGAGAATAAACTAGTAACTGTACTCCCAGTGAGGGATGATAATAAACTAGTAACTGTACTCCCTGTGAGTGATGATAATAAACTAGAAACTGTACTCGCAGTGAGGGATGATAATAAACTAGTAACTGTACTCTCTGTGAGGGATGATAATAAACTAGTAACTGTACTCCCAGTGAGAGATGATAATAAATTAGTAACTGTATTCCCTGTGAGGGATGATAATAAACTAGTAACTGTGCTCCCTGTGAGTGATGATAATAAACTAGTAACTGTGCTCCCTGTGAGGGATGAGAATAAACTAGTAACTGTACTCCCAGTGAGGGATGATAATAAACTAGTAACTGCACTCCCAGTGAGGGATGATAATAAACTAGTAACTGTGCTCTCTGTGAGGGATGATAATAAACTAGTAACTGTGCTCCCTGTGAGGGATGATAATAAACTAGTAACTGTACTCCCCGTGAGGGATGATAATAAACAAGTAACTGTACTCCCAGTGAGGGATGATAATAAACTAGTAACTGTGCTCTCTGTGAGGGATGATAATAAACTAGTAACTGTGCTCCCTGTGAGGGATGATAATAAACTAGTAACTGTACTCCCCGTGAGGGATGATAATAAACAAGTAACTGTACTCCCAGTGAGGGATGATAATAAACTAGTAACTGCACTCCCAGTGAGGGATGATAATAAACTAGTAACTGTGCTCTCTGTGAGGGATGATAATAAACTAGTAACTGTGCTCCCTGTGAGGGATGATAATAAACTAGTAACTGTACTCCCCGTGAGGGATGATAATAAACAAGTAACTGTACTCCCAGTGAGGGATGATAATAAACTAGTAACTGTGCTCTCTGTGAGGGATGATAATAAACTAGTAACTGTGCTCCCCGTGAGGGATGATAATAAACTAGTAACTGTACTCCCCGTGAGGGATGATAATAAACTAGTAACTGTACTCCCAGTGAGGGATGATAATAAACAAGTAACTGTACTCCCAGTGAGGGATGAGAATAAACTAGTAACTGTCCTCCCAGTGAGGGATGATAATAAACTAGTAACTGTACTCACAGTGAGGGATGATAATAAACTAGTAACTGTACTCCCAGTGAGGGATGAGAATAAACTAGTAACTGTCCTCCCAGTGAGGGATGATAATAAACTAGTAACTGTACTCACAGTGAGGGATGATAATAAACTAGTAACTGTACTCACAGTGAGGGATGATAATAAACTCGTAACTGTACTCACAGTGAGGGATGATAATAAACTAGTAACTGTACTCCCTGTGAGGGATGATAATAAACTCATAACTGTACTCCCTGTGAGGGATGATAATAAACTAGTAACTGTACTCCCTGTGAGGGATGATAATAAACTAGTAACTGTACTCCCAGTGAGGGATGATAATAAACTAGTAACTGTACTCACAGTGAGGGATGATAATAAACTAGTAACTGTGCTCCCTGTGAGGGATGAGAATAAACTAGTAACTGTACTCCCTGTGAGGGATGATAATAAACTAGTATCTGTACTCCCAGTGAGTGATGAGAATAAACTAGTAACTGTACTCACAGTGAGGGATGAGAATAAACTAGTAACTGTACTCCCAGTGAGGGATGAGAATAAACTAGTAACTGTGCTCACAGTGAGGGATGATAATAAACTAGTAACTGTACTCCCAGTGAGGGATGATAATAAACAAGTAACTGTACTCCCAGTGAGGGATGATAATAAACTAGTAACTGCACTCCCAGTGAGGGATGATAATAAACTAGTAACTGTGCTCCCTGTGAGGGATGAGAATAAACTAGTAACTGTACTCCCTGTGAGGGATGATAATAAACTAGTATCTGTACTCCCAGTGAGTGATGAGAATAAACTAGTAACTGTACTCACAGTGAGGGATGAGAATAAACTAGTAACTGTACTCCCAGTGAGGGATGAGAATAAACTAGTAACTGTGCTCACAGTGAGGGATGATAATAAACTAGTAACTGTACTCCCAGTGAGGGATGATAATAAACAAGTAACTGTACTCCCAGTGAGGGATGATAATAAACTAGTAACTGCACTCCCAGTGAGGGATGATAATAAACTAGTAACTGTGCTCTCTGTGAGGGATGATAATAAACTAGTAACTGTACTCCCCGTGAGGGATGATAATAAACAAGTAACTGTACTCCCAGTGAGGGATGATAATAAACTAGTAACTGTGCTCTCTGTGAGGGATGATAATAAACTAGTAACTGTGCTCCCCGTGAGGGATGATAATAAACTAGTAACTGTACTCCCCGTGAGGGATGATAATAAACTAGTAACTGTACTCCCAGTGAGGGATGATAATAAACAAGTAACTGTACTCCCAGTGAGGGATGAGAATAAACTAGTAACTGTCCTCCCAGTGAGGGATGATAATAAACTAGTAACTGTACTCCCAGTGAGGGATGATAATAAACAAGTAACTGTACTCCCAGTGGGGGATGAGAATAAACTAGTAACTGTCCTCCCAGTGAGGGATGATAATAAACTAGTAACTGTACTCACAGTGAGGGATGATAATAAACTAGTAACTGTGCTCCCAGTGAGGGATGAGAATAAACTAGTAACTGTCCTCCCAGTGAGGGATGATAATAAACTAGTAACTGTACTCCCTGTGAGGGATGATAATAAACTAGTAACTGTACTCACAGTGAGGGATGATAATAAACTAGTAACTGTACTCACAGTGAGGGATGATAATAAACTCGTAACTGTACTCCCTGTGAGGGATGATAATAAACTCATAACTGTACTCCCTGTGAGGGATGATAATAAACTAGTAACTGTACTCCCTGTGAGGGATGATAATAAACTAGTAACTGTACTCCCAGTGAGGGATGATAATAAACTAGTAACTGTACTCACAGTGAGGGATGATAATAAACTAGTAACTGTGCTCCCTGTGAGGGATGAGAATAAACTAGTAACTGTACTCCCTGTGAGGGATGATAATAAACTAGTATCTGTACTCCCAGTGAGTGATGAGAATAAACTAGTAACTGTACTCACAGTGAGGGATGAGAATAAACTAGTAACTGTACTCCCAGTGAGGGATGAGAATAAACTAGTAACTGTGCTCACAGTGAGGGATGATAATAAACTAGTAACTGTGCTCACAGTGAGGGATGATAATAAACTAGTAACTGTACTCTCTGTGAGGGATGATAATAAACTAGTAACTGTGCTCCCCGTGAGGGATGATAATAAACTAGTAACTGTGCTCCCAGTGAGGGATGAGAATAAACTAGTAACTGTACTCCGTGTGAGGGATGATAATAAACTAGTAACTGTACTCCCTGTGAGGGATGAGAATAAACTAGTAACTGTGCTTCCTGTGAGGGATGATAATAAACTAGTAACTGTACTCCCTGTGAGGGATGATAATAAACTAGTAACTGTACTCTCTGTGATATCGGAGAGGGCATCAATAAGTTGGACAGAAGGGCCTATTTTCATGCTGTCGGTCTCTGTAATTACGTATCAGCCTGGTTAGAATGCAATTGTAATATTGTCTTTAGTTCATTTCTGGTCACCTATTTGTAGGATGTAGACACTTTCGAGAGGGTGCAGAAGAGACTTACCAGAGTGCTGCCTGGATTAGTTATCATGTCTTATGTGGATAGACAGTTTTCTTTGGAACAAATGAGGATAAGAGGTGACTTCATAGATGTATACAAGATGAACAATGGAATAGATCAAGTGGACAGCCAAAGACTTCTTCCCCAGGGTGGAAATGGCTAATACCAGGCGGATTATTTATGGTGACTCGAGCAAGTATAGAGTGAAGATCAGAGGTAGGTTGTTTTATGTAGAGAGTGGCAGGTGCATAGAACACCTCACCAGGGTGGGATTCATTAGGGGCATTTAAGAGAGTCTCAGACAGGCACATGGATGATCCAGGACTATGTAGGAGGGAAGGGTTAGATTGATCTTGCAGTAGGTTAAAGGGTTGATACACGTTGTGGGCTGAATGGCCCTGTAATGTGCTGTATGCTGTATGGTGTATTTACAGGAAAAAAATCAAAAATACAAATGAATTTATGAAAAAACTATAAACATACAGGCTGAGAAACAACCAAAACGCAAAAGAAGATAAACTGTAGAGAAAAATAATTGTCCTGTACTATTCTATGTTGTATTGTTCCTTTATTGTCAAGGGATCAAAATCATGGAACCTCTTTCATCATGACACCAAGGAATCACTTTCCACACGCTGCATTTCCAGAACAGGATAGAGAGACAGATAGATAGATAGATACTTTATTGACCCCAATTACAGTGTCACAATAGCATTACAAATGCACAGATATACAAATATTAGAAGAGAAGTAAGAAAAAAATTTAAAAAGTTACCTTAAACAGTAACAGGAGAGAGTTATCACTTGCCCAGCTATAGATGAACTCATTACAGAGCCTAATGGCCGAGGGTAAGAACGACTTCATATACCACTCTTTGGAGCAGCGCAGTTTTCTTAGTCTGTTACTAAAAGTGCTCCTCTGTTCAGCCAAGGTGGCATGCAGAGGGTGAGAAACATTGTCCAGAATTGCCAGGATTTTCCGGAGGGTCTTTTGTTCTACCACAGCCTCCGGTGTGTCCAGTTTGACTCCTATTACAGAGCCAGCCTGTCTAATCAGTTTATTGAGCCTGTTGGCATCACCTGCGTTGATGCCATTGCCCCAGCACACCACCACATAGAGGATTGTTCTGGTGATAACAGACTGGTAGAACGTGTGAAGGAGAGGCCCATCTACTCCACAGGATCTCAGTCTCCTCAGGAAGCAGAGGTGACTCTGGCCCTTCTTGTACACAGCCTCTGTGTTGGTGCTCCACTCAAGTCTGTCATCCAGGAGTCCTTCCCCAGGTACCTGTAGGTCCTCACCACATCCCTGTCCTGACCATCAATAGTAACAGGGAGCAACGCAGGCTTAGTCTTCCTAAAGTCTATCATCATCTCCTTTGTCTTACTCATGTTGAGCTGCAGGTGAATCACCTTTCACCATTGACAAAGTCCTCCACCAGGGTCCTGTATTCATCCTCCCGTCCTCCCACCATACACCCAGCTATTGCTGATTCATCAGAGAATTTCTGCAGATGACATGACTCAGTGTTGTATCTAAAGTCCGAGGTATACAGGGTAAACAGGAAGGGAGCCAGTACAGTCCCCGGGGGGCTGTAGTGCTGCTTATAACTGTGTCATGGATGATTAGTGAATGACTAACTTACAGACCCCACAAAACCATTTCCATCACAAACGTACAGTGTACTCTCTGCAACTGTGTCAACATTCCATACACTTCAAAGTCACCCACTTACCCACCTCAGCACCCGTCTTGTAAAGACACTGCCCAGAAGGTGATGGCAAACCCCTTCTGTAGAAAAATTTGCCAAGAACAATCATGGTCATACAGCATGGCACATAATGATGATGTCATATGACACGGCACATAATGATGCAATTGTTATTACGATCAGAATTCACTAAAAATTGGATTCTAAGCTCTTGGAGCACCTGCAGGAGTTTTGCTACTTAACCACGACAGGGAATATTTCAAGGATCAGAACTGTGCTCGTGAATTGCTTGGGTCTAATGACAGACAATCTACTTCATTCTCTCTTATCCTGGCTTTTTGTAATTCATTCGACCTCAGTCACTGTCTTGCACTGGTGAAGAAGGCATTTCACCGGTCTCTGTTTCATATTACTACCGAGGAGAATTATAATGGGATCCTTGTGAAGAAAGGAGAAAGATAAATAAACGATCAGACTGCATTAAAATCTCATTCGAACCAGACAAAATGAGAGGCAGCTCTCTTCGATCATCGCCAAGCTCAGCAATTACTGTCCAGTACTCCTGTGTGAATTCACATCCAGCTCTCTCCTAAAAGCATGAAAATAGCCCCGTATGTGGGGAGGAGGAGGGGGGTAGAATTTTAGATCCATTGCCAGCATTAAATACATCCCCCGTTAGCCAACAGCTGCATTCAGGTTTAGTTCTATTGATTTTAGTGGGACTGAAGCTGCAGAGGAAGGAACACCCAGCAACCAATCTTTGGACAGCAGGACTGAACCGAAGAGAAAATCCATAAGGCCATGGGACTTCGGAGCAGAATTAGGCCATTCAGCCCATCAAGTCTGCTCTGTCATTCCATCATGGCTAATTTATTATCCCCGTGAGTGAGTTAGAGTTAGAGAATTTATTATCCCCATAAACCTTGATGTCATTACTAATCAATAACCCATCAACCTCAACTTTAAATACACCCAATGACTCGGCTACCACAGCCATCTGTGGCTACGAAATCCACCAGTTCACAACCGTCTGGCTAAAGATGTTCCTCCTCATCTCAAGTCTAGATGGACATCCCTCTGTTCTGAAGCTGTGCCCTCTGGTCCTAGACTCCCCAACTGCAGGAAACATTCTCTCCACATCCACTCTATCTGTGTCCTCTGGTCCTAGACTCCCCAACTGCAGGAAACATTCTCTCCACATCCACTCTCTCTGTGTCCTCTGGTCCTAGCCTCCCCCACTACAGGAAACATCCTCTCCACATCCACTCTCTCTGTGTCCTCTGGTCCTAGACTCCCCCACTATAGGAAACATCCTCTCCACATCCACTCTCTCTGTGTCCTCTGGTCCTAGCCTCCCCCACTACAGGAAACATCCTCTCCACATCCACTCTCTCTGTGTCCTCTGGTCCCAGACTCCCCCACTATAGGAAACATCCTCTCCACATCCACTCTATCTGTGTCCTCTGGTCCTAGACTCCCCAACTGCAGGAAACATCCTCTCCACATCCACTCTATCTGTGTCCTCTGGTCCTAGACTCCCCCACTATAGGAAACATCCTCTCCACATCCACTCTCTCTGTGCCCTCTCGTCCTAGACTCCCCCACTATAGGGAACATCCTCTCCATAACCACTCTGTCTAGGCCTTTCAAAATCCAATAACAGAATCAGTGAAAGACCGCACAAACTTGAGTGTTCAACAAGTGTGCAAAAGGCAACAAACTCCGCAAATACTAAAAGAAAGAAATGATAATAAAAAATAAATATTGAGGACATTAGATGAAGAGTCCTTGAAAGTGAGTCCATTGGCTTTGGGAACATTTCAATGATGGTGAAGTGAGGGTGCATGAAGTTTCCCCTCTGATTAAAGAACTTGATGATTGAGGGGTAATAACAGTTCTTCAACCTGATGGGGTGGGTCCTGATGGCAGCAGCAAGAAGAGAGCATGGCCTGGGTGGTGGGGATTCCTAATGCTGGATGCTGCTTTCGTGTGACAAGCTCTTTGTAGATGTGATTAATGGTTGGGAGGACTTTACCCATGATGGACCAGGCCATATCCACTACATTTTGTAGGATTTTACATTCAAGGACATTGGTATTTCACTACCAGACTGTGATGCAACCAATCAATACACATCTTCACTACACATCTATAGAAGTTTGTCAAAGTTTTAGTGCAAAACTTTAGCACGGGAATATTGGCAAGCCCAAGACCAGAGTCTGTTTCTGCCAATGTAAAAAATAAAGTTTAGCTTTATTTGTCACATATACATTGAAACATCAATATACACAATGGATAGACAAAGGAGAATTGGTTGATGTTGTGTACTTGGATTTTCAGAAGGCCTTTGACAAAGTTGAAGACCTTTGAAGTTGATAGTTTCCTGATTGGATTCCATCAAAGGATATTGGGAGAGGTTGGGTGTCTGGAGATTGAGCGGGATCTGGGATCATCCATGATGGAATGGTGGAGCAGATTCAATGAGCCAAATGGCCTCGTTCTTCTATGTCTTATGGTCTAAGGTGCCACACATGAGGCTGCTTACAGGAAGGATTCTAGCATGGAAAGAGCAGTGGCTGATTGGTAGGAGGCAAAGAGTGGAAATAAATGGAGCCTTTTCTGGCTGGCTATCAGTGACTAGCGGTGTTCCAAAGGGGTCTGAGTTGGGACCGATTCTTTTTATGTTATATGTTAATGATTTGGATGATGGAATTGATGGCTTTGTTGCAAAGTTTGCAGACGATATGAAGATAGGTGGCAGGGCAGGTAGTTTTGATGAAGTAGAGGGGCTACAGAAGGACAGACAGGTTAGGAGAATGGGCAAAGAAATGGCAGGTGGGATACAGTGTCGGGAAATGTATGGTCATGCACTTTGCAGAAGGAATGAAAGGGTTGGCTATTTCATAAATGAAGAGAAAAAAACCCAGAAAACTGAGGCACAAAGGGACTTGCGAGTCCTTGTGCAGGATTTCCTAAAGGTTAATTTGCAGGTTGAGTCTGCGGTGAGGAAGGCATATTAACATTCATTTCACAAGGACTAGAATATAACAGCAAGGATGTAAAGTTGAAATTTTATTAAACACAGCTGAGGCCTCACTCGGAGTATTGAGAGCAGTTTTGGGCCCCTTATCTTAGAAAGGATGTTCTGAAACTGGAGAGGGTTCAAAGGAGGCTAACGAAAATTATTCCATAATTGAATGGCTTATCATGTGAAGAGTGACTAATGGGCCTGGGTCAGTTTCACTGGAATTTAGAAGAACGAGTGGTGCCCTCATTGAAACTTATTGTATGGTGGAAGTCCTTGATAGAGAAGATGTGGTAGAAGAGTATAAGATCAGAGGACACAATTTCAGAATAGAGAGCCATCCTTTAGAACTGAGATGAGGAGGAATTCCTTTAGAGAGTGGTGAATCTGTGGGATTCTTTGTCATGGGCAGCTCTGGAGGCCAAGTCTTTATGCATATTTATGGCAGAGGGTGATAGATTCTTGATTGGTCAGGGCATGAAGGGATACGGGGAGAAGGCAGGAGATTGGGGCTGAGTGGAAAATTGGATCAGCCATGATGAACTGGTGGAGCAGACTTGATGGGCCAAATGGCCTAATTCTGCTCCTGTATCTTATGGTCTTATATTGTCTTCTACAGCAAAACATGTAAACATGTGTATAAATATCATTACACAAATACAGTCAGGCGTGTGTACAATGAAAAGCCTGCCTACAGCAGGCTTACACAGACACTGACAACACACAGAACATAAATTATATTGAAAATTAAAAGATTGAAAGATGCCACGTGTAAATCAGAACATACAGTGAAATACATCTTTTGCATCAACAAAACCAGTCCGAGGCAAAACATCCTGGATGTGTCACCAGGCCTCCAGCACAACTCACTACCCCTCAGCCGCATTGTCTTTGGAATGTGGGAAGAAACTGTCGTACCCAGAGGAAATCTACATGGCCACAGTGTGAACGTACAGACAACAGCGGGAATTGAACCCAGGTCAGAGATCGCTGGTGCAGGAATGCAGTTGCGCTGTCAGCTACACTACGGTCCTGCCCACACGCTTTGGTGACTTATTTACTAAGTAGACGCTCAGGATTTCTGAAGATATTTTTGTATCTTCCTTTACAAACTTATTGAAATTAATTATTCATGGCAGTAAATTAGATTTTCAAGAAGTGCCCAGAGCTTATTTGTGGAAGTGTTATCATTGTATTACGGCGGAAACACCTCTGTAACAACTATTAAGCCAAGTCAAAAACCAATAAAGATGCAACGGAGTGGAAGAACTGTCCAAGCCCAATGTGGAACTCATCACAGACCAATAATCCATGAGTTACGAAGCACAAAAATGCTTAATTAACATGGTGTAAATGGCCTGGAATTTACTCAAGATGAGTTTCTGAATGAATGTTATGTTACTTCATCCTCCCTCCACCACCCACCCACCTTCCCCCTCACCTAGTCTCACCTATCACCTGTCGGTTTGTATTCCTCCCCCTCCCCCCAACTTCTTATTCTGACTTCTGCCCTCCTCCTTTCCAGTCCTGCAGAAAGGTCTTGGCCTGAAACACCAACTACTTATCCCTCTCCATAGATGCTGCCTGACCTGCAGAGTTCCTCCAGCACTTTGTGTCTGTTGCTCTGTATTTGCAGCATCAGCAGAATTTCTTGAATCAGTTGGCTGCTTAAAAGATACGGTTTAACCTGCCTCAATTACTTCCTCTGGCAGCGCATTCAATACACTCATGGTTCTATGTGGAAAAAAAATTATCCCTCAGGCCCCTTTTAAATTTTCCCCTCTCACCCTAAAGCCCCTATTTTTTGGATACCTCTAACCTGGAGAGAGGGCTGTTACCATCCACCATGTCATTAGGTAAATTGTCACATTTGTATTGTAGTGCGTTGCTGCTGCTAACCACTGATTATACCATGGGTATGTCAGGCCCACAATAGCAAACATAAGCTTTAACTATGTCAGAGTATTACCCAACTTCACTCATCTCTCGGTACCTTACAGTGCACTCTTAATTTCCCTTTTTTCATTTTCGAAACCACTAACCACAATTCAACGGCTTAATTCTTGATCCAAATAGCACAACCCTAACCACTATAGTTTAGCAACACCATGAAACCTTTGCTCTAAAATATACTTCTGTGGTTTCTTTTTGCTTTAAATGTGTTCTTACATATAAAACTGCCCAATGCATCATTGGCACCAGCTGACCCACCATCGAGGATGTAAATACAGAAAGGTGGTGGAAAAGGGCCAGTAACATCATGAAGGATCCTACCCACCCTGCTCACAGACTGTCTGTCCCACTCCCATCAGGGAGGAGGCTACGTAGCATCCACACCAGGACCACCAGACTCAAAAACAGGTACTTTCCCCAAGCAGTAAGGCTGATCAACACCTCCACCCACTAACCCAGCCCTCCACACCCCCAACCACCACTACTTTATCATTTCCTGTCAGAGTCACCTTATGTACAGACACTCCTGTGTCTAGCGTCACTTTATAGAAATACACAGAATTTATCTTAAGTATTTACATTTATTATGTTTTTTAAATTATTGTGCTCTTTACCTTATTGTGTTTCTTTGTGCTGCAGCAGATCCTGAGTAACAATTATTTTGTTCTCCTTTACACTTCTGAACTGGAAATGACATTAAACAATCTTGAGTCTTGAATCTTGAAAAGCTTTGATAATTTATGTCTAATTTCTGCTTTTCCATGTAAATACTGCTCATCTGATGCAATGAGCGGTGATGCTGCAGCATGTAGGCTTTTCATTACACCTGAGCACACATGTACCTGTGCAGATGACCATTACACACACGTGTACTTGTTCAGATGACCATTACATCTATGTATATTTGTGTATATGACCATTACACACACATGTACTTGTGCAAATGACCATTACACACGTGTACTTCTGCAGATGACCATTACACACACGTGTACTTGTGTAGATGACCATTACACATAAGTGTGCTTACATAGATGATAATGAACTTGAATCTGACCGATGAAAGTTGGAGTCTGCGTACAACACTCAAGGAGTCAACATCTTCCGAATCGATCATGAAACTAAATATTTCACTTCTTTTATGTCTTTTACGTTTGTTTTTTGTCTGGAAGAGTGATTTGCAGTCAGGAGATCATTTGGGTGTTTCAATGCTCTGTGGTCTCCAAGACGATTCCATGAGGCAGAGGCAGCAGGCCAAAACGTTGTGGCGAAAAAACTGCGGGATGGAGCACAGGCCAATGCGTGACTTCATTTCACTGATTCAAGCTTCCACTGTTTGCTGGTTAAAGCGACAAAGGATATTGAAGCATTGAAGAGAGGGGAGACTGCCTTTTGATCACTGGTGGAATCACTCTGCTACAGAGAGGGGAGACTGCCTTTTGATCACTGGTGGGATCACTCTGTTATCAGAGAGGGGAGACTGCCTTTTGATCACTGGTGGAATCACTCTGCTACGGAGAGGGGAGACTGCCTTTTGATCACTGGTGGAATCACTCTGCTACAGAGAGGGGAGACTGCCTTTTGATCTCTGGTGGGATCACACTGTTATCAGAGAGGGGAGACTGCCTTTTGATCTCTGGTGGGATCACTCTGTTATCAGAGAGGGGAGACTGCCTTTTGATCACTGGTGGGATCACTCTGTTATCAGAGAGGGGAGACTGCCTTTTGATCACTGGTGGAATCACTCTGTTATCAGAGAGGGGAGACTGCCTTTTGATCACTGGTGGGATCACTGTGACAGAGAGGGGAACTGCCTTTTGATCACTGGTGGGATCACTCTGTTATCAGAGAGGGGAGACTGCCTTTTGATCACTGGTGGGATCACTCTGCTACGGAGAGGGGAGACTGCCTTTTGATCACTGGTGGGATCACTCTGCTACGGAGAGGGAAAGGCCTGCCATTGGGCCCAGAGAATGTTACCCAGGTTTTCTACATTTTGGATATGGACTTGGACTACAGACTTTTTTCCAGTCTTATAGTTTTTTTATGTTCTGTGTTTCTTTCCAGAGCTTTCTCGATTTTTTTGTGTGCGAGGGCAGTGTAAAAATATTTTTACACTAGGAACAGTCTGAACTTTCAGCCACAAGTCCCCATGTGTAATAAATCCAGTCAGAGACAGTGTTGAGCCTTGTCCTTACAGGAATTGGAAAGCCAAGGAATGGCTGCCGGTCATCCCCATTACACAATAGATACAGGATCAAGAAATTGTTTTCTGAAAATGGGGTCGTGTGCTGCCCTTGTATTCCCAACTACTTTAAACCGCAAACAGACCCAAACACATTTGGAAATGGAACAGCTAGCTGAGAAGATTAATGTACAACAACATTTTACACGCTCCAACAATCCATTTACAAAGGAATTAAGAAAACCCCATCCGTCACCTCTGAAGGTCAAAACTGTCAAAGTCAAAGTGAATTTATTATCAAAGTACACCATACGTCACTGTAAGCAGCTTCGAGATTCATTTTTTTGCAGGCATTTACAGGAGAATAAAAAATACAACAGAATTTATGACAAACTATACAGAAAGACTGACAAACAAACATTGCAAAAGAAGACAAATTGTGCAAAATTATAAAAAATGTGCATATATATGTGTTTGTGTAGATATTTATTTATAAACATAATATTGACAGCATGAGTTGTAGAGTCCTTGAGAGTGAGTCCAGAGGTTGTGGAACCTGTTCAGAGTTGTGATGAGTACATTTATCGCCTCTGGTTCAGAAGCCTGATGGTTGAGGGGTAATAACTGTTCCTGAACCTGGTGGTGTGAGCCTTGAGGCTCCTGTACCTCCTTCCTGATGGTTGAGGGGTAATAACTGTTCCTGAACCTGGTGGTGTGGGACCTGATGGTTGTGGGGTAATAACTGTTCCTGAACCTGGTGATGTGAGCCTTGAGGCTCCTGTACCTCCTTCCTGATGGTTGAGGGGTAATAACTGTTCCTGAACCTGGTGGTGTGGGACCTGATGGTTGTGGGGTAATAACTGTTCCTGAACCTGGTGGTGTGGGTCCTGCAACTCCTGTACCTTCCTCCCGATGCCAGCAGCGGGCAGGGGCCATGGCCTGAATGTGGGGGTGTCTGATGTCGGACCCTGCTTCCTGTGAGTGCTCTCTGTGCAGACGTGCTCACAGTTGGCAACGTTGCGTATTCATATTCCCCAAAGACTTGACCAATCTTCCCATGTTTCTCCACACCACAGATGCAAACAGCACTTTATAAAAGGAAATCCTTTACAAAATAAGTAGCTCAATTTTCATGACAAAAGTCTTACTAAATTATGCACTTTAAGAGCAGAAGTTTGACATAGATCCCACATTCCATGTGCGAATGACTCTCTCACCTCTCTGCCAGCAGGACACAGCATTAACTCCCACATATCCATTTCAATACAGTCTGCATCTCAAGATTCAACTTTAATTCCCAATAAGACACTGTATTGTGTAGCGGGGGAGAGAGTTTAAAAGAAGTGAGTGGGACAGTTGACACATTTTGCACACCACAGTTCCTAAGGAAATTTTGATTGGACATAATGATGCACTTGGCAAAGTTCAATAAAAAGAGCAGCCATTGTGTGAGCAGGCCAGTGTTAGAGTGGGCAGTGAGATTTTAGTGAGGAGATGTGTAGGCCATAGATATATCTTTTCATTATTTATTCTTTCTTTCATTCGTATTGCACATTTCAAGCAGTGGGGATGCCTGGTGGGATATTGGAGTGCTCCGGTGTGGGGTGTGGGAAGGCGGGAGATCGCCAGTGACTTTGATAACTACACCTGCGAGAAGTGCAGCTTCTAATGGAGCGTGTTCAGGAGTCGGAGCTGAAACTGGATAAACTCCGCATCATTTGGGAGGCTGGGGGGTAGACAGACAGAACTTACAAGGAGGTAGTTCCAGGGTCCAGGGTATCTCAAATTGAGTTCACAGCATTCTTAAGTGGGAGGGTGGAGAGCCAGTGGTCACGGTCCACATTGGTACCAATGATCCTACCTCACTATGCTGTGCAAAGGCCTGAAGTGTATGAACAGTATTTAAGATCAGGTCTTTACTGTATCCTGGTCCATTGGACAATAATAGGCCAATTCACTCATGATCAATGTCTCTGTTGCTCTCTCTGTAGGTGCTGCCTGGCCATTTCTATTCCAATCACAAACAAGAGAAAATCTGCAGATGCTGGAAATCCATGCAACGCACACCAAGTTTCTATATCTATTTTTATTCCTAGTTCACATTCCTGGCACCCACACTTCTATGGTGCGACATCAGACGATAAGCAATTATTTCTTTACTTAGAGATACCGCACAGAACAGGCCCTTCTGGCCCAGCGAGTTGCACCGCCCAGCCACCTACCGATTTAACCACAACTCAATCACAGGGCAATCTGCAATGAACCTACTAACCGGGAGGAAACCCATGCACACATGGTGAGGTACATATAACTGCTACGCTACTTTGGTGCCCCTATTTCTGGCACACTGTTCCATCCCTGACTCTCGCACACATTAAATGGTGCAAGGTTTGCACAGAAAGAATACGTTAGGGTGCATTTATAAGATACACAAGACACAAGGGTTGTCATTGCTCAAGACCGTTAACACTGGATAGGCTTTGGTGGGATCAAACCAATGATAATGAGGAAGAGTTAAGATAATTTCCAAAGAATAGAACTGTTCGTATTAATTATATAGATGTCCAATGAATGGCCAAGGTGAAAAACACAGAACAAGCATTCACACTGAACATGTAGCAGAAAAATATACAGTTCCCAAAAAATAATCATGCCCAGGTCCTTGACGATCATGGCCTGTAGATGGATGGTGCACGGAATTTGTCCTTGAGCCACATCTCTGCAAGAACAAGGATGCAGCAGTTCTTCATCTCGCACTAGTGCAGCCGCACAGGAACAAAATCCAGCTCGTCTTCCACTGGCACCAATAACATTGCAGTGTTAAATGGGAGGCCTTGATGCTTCTAATATCAAGAAGGCAGTGAAATTTAGCAATGTGTTCTTTTTTTCCAAACACACTGGCAATGATGGCAGCCCACTTATCGGACACGAGACTAGTTAATAGTCTTATAGCAGCAGGGTAGAAACTGACCTTGAGAACGGTAGTATGTGTTTTCATTTATAAGAATATTAAAAGAAAAAAAGCACGTGTATAATAATGAAACCTAAACACAAGCGATCCTGCAAGAGAGTCCTTTTGAAGGGTCTCAACCCAAAATATTGACTGTTTATTCCCTTCCATAGTCACTGCCTGACCCAACAGATCATTCTACACCCTCATCATCCTCTGAGTGAAGACATTTTCCCTCATGGCCCCTTAAACATTTTACCTTTCACCCTGTGTCTAGTCTCACTCAATCTCAGTGGAAAAAGCCTGCTTGCATTTACCGTATCTCTATCCTTCATAATTTTGCATACAATGGCTTATATTTTGTTAAATTTGCTGGATCTATTGAGATATCAAATACCATTGGACCATGGATTCGACAGTGAAACTGATTGAAGGGATTGTCCTATGACGATCAGGCAAACATCAGCTCACAAGAAAGAAAAGTCAAAGCATTACTGTAGACAGAGGAGCAGAATTTGTCCTTGGCCCATCAAGTCCATTCTGTCATTTGATCTTGGTTGATATATTAGCCCTCTCAGCCCTATTCTCCTGCCCAAACCTTTGCCACCCTTACTAATCAAGAACATAACAACTCAATGACTTGGCCTCCACAGCCATCAATGGCAATGAATTCTACAGATTCTCCACACGCTGGCTAAAGAATTTCCTCCTCATCTCTGTTCTAAAGGACACCTAGAAATGTGATCACTTGATAACTTTGCTTGCTCTCTTCCTGATGTGGTTTTGGTGAAGAAGGTAAATGTTGAAGGTGAGTTACATTGTGTTTGTGATCTTCACTTCAGGTCCTGTATGTTTCTGAGAGTCCAACACGGAGAGGAGCAGGTCAGGTGTAATGACAGCAGTTCCGTGGTGTTCAGCTGTGCTCGTAAGACCCTTACCCATGCACGATGTCAGAGAAACTTAAACACGAGATTCTGCAGATGCTGCAGTCCTGATGAAAGGCCTCGAACTAAAATGTCAAGTGTTTATTTCTCTCCGTAGATGCTGCCTGACCACCTGAGCTCCTCCAGCATTTTGTGTGTGTTGCTCTGAATTTCCAGCATCTGCAGAATCTCCAGCGTTTAAGACGTGTAGGCCTGTAGGTTGATACCAGCACATCATGGAGTTTTGACCTCATGTCAGCTTCACAGATTCTGAAGCAGTTCTGCTTGCTTAGTTATTCAGAGAAAGAGCACAGAACAGACTCTTCCGGCCACCCAGAAACCCACCCACTGATTTAACCCTCGCCTAATCACAGGACAATTTACAAAGGCCAATTAATTTACTAACCCATACGTCTTTGGACTGTGGGAGGAGACCAGAGAAGAGTTATGTGCAGACCCCAAACAGTACTAGGGATGTGGCCTACAATTTAAAAAGGGAGATAGAAAATGCATGGCAAAAGGGCAATGTTAAAATAGTCACGGGGGATTTCAATATGCAGGTAGACTGGGGAAAACAGGTTGGTGCTGGATTCCAGGAGGGGGCATTTTCAGAATGCCTATGAGATGGCTTTTTAGAGCAGCTCACGGTTGAGCCCACCTGAAGATCAGCTATTCTGGATCGGATGTTGTGCAATGAACTGGAATGGATTAGACAGCTTACGGTTAAAGAACCCTTGGGGAAAAGTGATCATAATATGATCAAATTCACCCTGAAATTTGAGAAGGAGAAGCTAAGGTCAAGTGTATCAGTATTACAGTGGAGTGAAGGGAATTACAGAGGCATGGGAGAGGAAGTTGGCCAGAATTGACTGGAAAAGAACACTGGCAGGGATGACGGCAGAACAGCAATGGCTGGAATTTCTGGAAGCAATTCAAAAGGCACAGGATATATCCATCCCAAACAGGAAGAAGTACTCCAAAGGAAAGATGACACAACCATGGCTAACAAGGGAAATCGAAGGCAACATAAAAGCCAAAGAGAGGGCATATAATAGATCAATCAGAGGAAAGCCACATGGTCACACAGAGAACATACCATCTCCTTACAGAGAACTCTGATCTCCAACTAGTCATAGCATTGCTAAACTATTACTTTTTATATGTATTTCTTATTGTAATTTATAGCTTTTAAAAATTATTATTGTGTAATACTTGGGTGGTGGGTTTGAGATATATCCATAAGATCATAAGATATAGGAGCAGAATTAGTCCATTTGGCCCATTGAGTCTGCTCCGCCATTTCCAATGGCTGATCTAATTTTCCTCTCAGCCTCAATCTCCTGCCTTCTCCTCATATCCCTTCACGCTCTGATCAATCAAGAATCTATCCACCTCTGCCTTAAACATACATAAAAACTTGGCCTCCACAGCTGCCTGAAGAAGAATTCCACAGATTCACCACTCTCTGGCTAAAGAAATTCCTCCTTATCTCCATTATAAAAGGATGCCCCTCTATTCTGAGACTGTGTCCTCTGGTCTTAGACTCTCTCACCATAGAAAACATCTTTTCCACATTCACTCTATCAAGGTCTTTCACCATTCAATAAGTTTCAATGAGGACAACCCTCATTCTTTGGAATTCCAGTGAATACAGGCCCAGAGCCATCAAACATTCTTCATATGACAAGCCATTCATTCCTGAAATCATTTTCATGAACCTCCTTTCAACCGTCTCCAGTTTCAGCACATGCATTCTGAGATAAGGGGCCCAAACCTGCTCACAATACTCCAAGTCAGGCCTTACCAGTGCTTTATAAACTTTCAACATTACATCCTTGTTTTTATATTCGAGTCCTCTTGAAATGAATGCTAACATTGCATTTGCCTTCCTCACCACCGACTCAACCTGCAAATTGACCTTTTGGGAATCCTGCACTAGGACTCCCAAGTCCCTTTGTGTCTTAGTTTTTTGTATGTTCTCTCCATTTATAAAATGCTCAACCCTTTCATTTCTTCTACCAAAGTGCATGACCATACATTTCCTGACAATGTATTCCACCTGCCATTTCTTTGCCCATTCTCCTAATCTGTCTAAGCCCTTCTGTAGCCTCTCTACTTCCTCAAAACTACCTGCCCCTTAATCTATCTTCATATCGCTTGCAAACTTTGCTATAAAGCCATCGGTTCCATCAACCAAATCATTGATATATAATATAAAAAGTATCGGTCCCAACTCAGACCCCTGTGGAACTCCTGCCAATCAGCCACTGCTTTATCTGTACTAGAATCTTTCCTGTAATACACGGGCTCATAGCTTGTTAAGCAGCTTCAAGTGGCATTCTTGTCAAAGGCCTTCTGAAAATCCAAGTACACAACATCAATTGATTCTCCTTTGTCTATCCTGCTTCTTCTTCAAAGAATTCCAAGAGATTTGTCAGGCAAGATTTTCTCTTGAGGAAACCATGCTGACTATGGCCTAGTTTATCACGAGCCTCCAAGGACCCTGAGACCTCATCCTCAATAATCAACTCCAACAGCTTCCCAACCACTGGCCAATAGTCTCCTTTCTTCTGCCTCTCTCCTTTCCTGAAGAGTGGCATGACATTTTCAACTTTCCAGTCTTCCGGAACCATGCCTGAATCTAATTATTCTTGAAAGATCATTATTAATTCCTCCACAATCTCCTTAGCCACCCCTTTCAGAAATCTGTATACCATCTGATCCAGGTGGTTTATCAATCTTTAGCCCTTTCAGTTTCTAAAGAACCTTCTCTCTAGTTATGGTAACTTCAGACACTTCATGACCCCCGATACCTGGAACTTCCACCACACAGCTGGTGACTTCCACAGTGAAGACTGATGCAAAATACTTACTCAGTTCGTCTGCCATTTCCTTGCCTCCCCCATTACTCTCTATCTAGCATCATTTTCCAGCGGTCTGATCTCCACTCTCACCTCTCTTTTTCACTTTATGTATCTGAATAATCTTTTGGTATCTTCTTTAACATTCCTGGCTAGCTTACTTTCACATTCCACCTTTACCTTCTTAATGACTTTTTTAGTTGTCTTCTGTTGGATTTTAAAAGCTTCCCAATCCTCTAACTTCCCACTAATCTTTGCGCTATTATATGCCCCCTTTAGCTTTACCACAAGAAGTGTAAGGTGGTCCTTCCCTCCATAAACCTGCAGGTCACCCTTGAGCAAGCTTAGCCCGCGATCAGGGTCACGTGAAGCCATGGGAGCAGCTGGTGCAAGTGAGAGGAGGACGTGTCCTGGGTGGTGAGGGCTCTGCCTATTGAGGATGTCCTCACAGGTCTCTACTCTGGACATGTATGATATCCATGAGTATCCTGCGATAGAGACCAGAAAGATTGCCAGGCACTGGGCTCCTGAACTAAACACTCACTGGTTTTCTGCAGATTACCTGACACACTCATCAAGACAAGTGATTCGTGATGAGCAGTGATCTCACCCCGAACGGAGGAGTGAAATCAATCTCCAAAATCTACAGCTCCATGCCCCAGCGCGCTGCAAGAGTACCCCGCCTAAACACACTTCAGTCCTGTTTAATGCCCATTCTAATTCTGTCTGAGATGAGGTATCTCATTTTATTCCTGAATGGAATCTTCAAATTCAAGTTCCAGTTTAATTGTCATTCACCCACACACATGAACAAAGCCAAACAAAACAGCGTTCCTCCGGGCCCCTGCATGAGGGGTCCAAACAAAACAGCGTTCCTCCGGGCCCCTGCATGAGGGATCCAAACAAAACAGCGTTCCTCCGGGCCCCTGCATGAGGGATCCAAACAAAACAGCGTTCCTCCGGGCCCCTGCATGAGGGATCCAAACAAAACAGCGTTCCTCCGGGCCCCTGCATGAGGGGTCCAAACAAAACAGCATTCCTCCGGGCCCCTGCATGAGGGATCCAAACAAAACAGAATTCCTCCGGGCCCCTGCATGAGGGATCCAAACAAAACAGCATTCCTCTGGGCCCCTGCATGAGGGATCCAAACAAAACAGCATTCCTCCGGGCCCCTGCATGAGGGATCCAAACAAAGCAGCATTCCTCCGGGCCCCTGCATGAGGGATCCAAACAAAACAGCATTCCTCCAGGCCCCTGCATGAGGGATCCAAACAAAACAGCATTCCTCCGGGCCCCTGCATGAGGGATCCAAACAAAGCAGCATTCCTCCGGGCCCCTGCATGAGGGATCCAAACAAAGCAGCATTCCTCCGGGCCCCTGCATGAGGGATCCAAACAAAACAGCATTCCTCCGGGCCCCTGCATGAGGGATCCAAACAAAACAGAATTCCTCCGGGCCCCTGCATGAGGGATCCAAACAAAACAGCATTCCTCTGGGCCCCTGCATGAGGGATCCAAACAAAACAGCATTCCTCCGGGCCCCTGCATGAGGGATCCAAACAAAGCAGCATTCCTCCGGGCCCCTGCATGAGGGATCCAAACAAAACAGCATTCCTCCAGGCCCCTGCATGAGGGATCCAAACAAAACAGCATTCCTCCGGGCCCCTGCATGAGGGATCCAAACAAAACAGAATTCCTCCGGGCCCCTGCATGAGGGATCCAAACAAAACAGCATTCCTCCGGGCCCCTGCATGAGGGATCCAAACAAAACAGAATTTCTCCGGCCCCTGCATGAGGGATCCAAACAAAACAGAATTCCTCCGGGCCCCTGCATGAGGGATCCAAACAAAACAGCATTCCTCCGGGCCCCTGCATGAGGGATCCAAACAAAACAGCATTCCTCCAGGCCCCTGCATGAGGGATCAAAACAAAACAGCATTCCTCCGGGCCCCTGCATGAGGGATCCAAACAAAACAGCATTCCTCCGGGCCCCTGCATGAGGGATCCAAACAAAACAGCATTCCTCCGGGCCCCTGCATGAGGGATCCAAACAAAGCAGCATTCCTCCGGGCCCCTGCATGAGGGGTCAAAACAAAACAGCATTCCTCCGGGCCCCTGCATGAGGGATCCAAACAAAACAGCATTCCTCCGGGCCCCTGCATGAGGGGTCCCAAGTCCATTTGCATCTCAGATTTTTAAACCTTCTCTCCATGTAGAAAATGGTCTAAGCCTTTATTCCTTCTACCAAAATGCATGACCATACACTTCCCTATGCTGTATTCCATCTGCTACTTCTTTGCCCATTCTCCTGATCTGCTTAAGTCCTTCTGCAGACAGCCTGCTCCCTCAACACTACCTGCCCCTCCACCTATCTTCGTATCATCCGCGAACTTGGCCACAAAGCCATCAATTCTGTTATTCGAATCATTGACAAACAATGTGAAAACAAGTGACCCCTGCGGAACGCCACTAGTCACCGGCAGCCAATCAGAAAGGGCCCCTTTTATTTCTATTCTTTGCCTTCTGCGAGCCAGCCAATCTTCGATTCACGTTAGTATCTTGCTTGTAATACCATGGGCTTCTAACTTGTTAAGCAGCCTCACGTACGGCACCTTTCAAAAATCCAAATAAGCCAACATCCACTGATTCTCCTTTGTCTATCCTGTCTGTTGTTTCTCAAAAAATTCCAACGGATTTCTCAGGCAAGGTTTTCCGTACAGAGAACCATGCTGACTCCTGAGACCTCATTCTTATTCACAGACGCCAGCATCTTCCCAACCACTGAGGTCAGGCTAACTGTAATATTGAAATGAAATTTCATATTATCGCTGATAATAAGACATCTACTGAAGCCAGTGCTCCCAGTGTGACATCCTCTGCATTGATTAGACCTGATCTAGATTGAAAACTGCTTTTTCGAATGCCTTTGCTCTGTCTGCCACAAGAGGTGGCCATCCATTCCAATTCCACTTCCCATTTCCATTCTGACACGGCCTCTCTACTGCCACGATGAGGTCCTTCTCAGGGTGGAGGAGCAACACCTCATATTCCGTCTGGGTAGCCTCCAACCTGATGGCATGAACATCGATTTCTTCAACTTCTGTTAATTTCCTCCCCTCCTCTGCTTCTCCATTTACCTTTCTGGTTACCCCTTTCACCCTTTCTCTTCTCCTTACCTCCCTCTGGTGCCCCTCCGCCTTCTCTTTCTCGCACGGTATACTCTCCTGTCCTATCAGCTTCCTTCTTCCCCAGCCCTTTACCCTTCCTACCAATCATCTCCCTGCTCCTTACTTCATCCTCCCCTCTCCCACCCACCCAGCTTCACCTATCACCTTCAGGCTTGTCTTCCTTCTCCCCAGCTCCCAGCACATTCTTGTTCGGGAATTTTCCACCTTCGTTTCCAGCCTGAAAAAAAATTGTAGTTTATTCCTCTCCTCAGATGCTCCCTGATGTGCTGAGTTCCTCCAGCATTTTGTGTGTGTTGTTCTGGATTTCCCCCATCTACAGAATCTCTTGTGTTTACAACAAACCTGGTTTTAATTCTATCTTCCCCCAGGCCCTGGAATTGTCGAATACCATCAGAATAACTTGTGCTCCCATTTCTCAGAACAGTAATCCTTGTGGCCATTGGTAGATGGTAGAGTGAAGTGTCGGGAGCAAGCAGAGCTCGGAGAGGCTGCGGTGTCGGTGGTACAGGTGACAACTGTTGCATTTTATTGGATATTCTCAGAACACGGCAGCAACTACAGAGAAGTTGCCGAGAAATGAGGCTTTGCTGCCCTCTGGTGGGGTTCATTGGCAACAACACCAAGTTCTCTATGCGGAACATTCGAATACATACATATCACACATACAATGCAACCCTGAGATTCGTTTTCTTGCGGGCATACTCAGTAAATCCAAGAAACAGAATAGAATCAGTGGAAGACCGCATCCAACTGTATGGACGAACAACCAATGTGCAAAAGACAACACACTGTGCTTCTACAATTCTACTACCACTACTACTACTAATAATAATGAACTTTGGAGTAGATAAAGTGCAGGACATAAAGAAAGGTGCAGTAGAGCTAACTGAATACAAAACAGCATCAGGATACAACACAGCTGACGGATAAAAATGAAACATATAAGTATCTGGGATATCAACAAGCAAAGAAAATGGATCATCGTGTGATAAAGGGAAAAGCTTTGACAGAATTTACTTCAAGGCTTAAGAAAATCTGCCAAACAGAGTTCAATAGTAAAAAGTATAACGAAGGCAGTAAAATTTTCGCTATACCCATATTAACACATTTTTTGGGCAAAATATCTTGGTCCGAAACCGATCTGGAAAATTTACAAAGAAAAATATGAACTGAAATGACAAATTTTAGAAGACATGACATACATTCAAGCACACTTACATTAACACTCCCTGGGACAGAAGGGGCAAGGGGAAGAACAGACATTTAAAAATTACACAAGTTAAATAAAACTTCTAAGGATATACTTCCATCAACGAAAACAGGATTCAACATTCCATGTGAACATATACAATTCTGATGAGAAGTACACACCACGGAACTTAAATGAAAGCACAACCCAGAAAGATGAAGAAATGATCACTACTGAAGAAAAAGTTAATCAATGGAAGAACATGATCCTCCCCACGATCTGAGCAGGCAAGCTGTTGACAAGGAAGTATCGAATGTCTGGCTGAGAGTGAAGGTGTATACAGTATCAGGATCCTACAACAGGTTTACCCAATCTGATTACTTACACAGACACAGTGAAATGGCAAACATCGTTCACCAAAATCCACTTTAACATACAAGCTCATAAAAGACATCATACCTTACTATAAGTACAAGTCGATCCAGTTTTAAAATCAGTGTCCCACAAATTTTATTACGACTAATCAATTATTACAGATAAGACAATCTATAATATCCGTCCAGATACAATATAACAGGATGGACAAGCAAGAACAACTTATCTAATCGATACAGCTGTTCCAAACACACATAACTCACAAAAATCAATCAGTGGAAAAACACCAGAAATAAGCTGAATTAAAAGAGGAAATTGAAAGACTATGGATCATGAACAGGGTACACATTGTCCCGATAGTAATATCTACAACTGATATCATCCCAAAGTCATGTCACAATAGCATTAAACAATTAGGTCTACACAGCAATATCTATGTAAATCTTCAGGAAGCCACAATATTAAACACCACTAGAAAAGTCTGACTGTTCCCAGCAATTGACAAATGAGTGCGCTTGGCTATGCCTGTACCTCAGGTTTTACCAGATTGAGCTGAGAAAAAATACAAATATTATAATAATAATATTAATAAATAAGCAATAAATATCGAGAACATGAGATGAAGAGACCTTGAAAGAGAGTCCATAGGTTGTGGGAATATTTCAGTAAAGGGGAGAGTGAAATTGAGTGAGGTTGTCCTCGCTGTTTCAAGGGCCTGATGGTTGAGGGGTAATTACTGTTCTTGACCCTGCTGGTGTCTTCCTGATGGCAGCAGCAAGAAGAGAGCATGGCCTACATGGTGAGGGTCCCTGACAATGCTCTGTGTGGATGAGCTCAGCGGAGGAAGGAGTCTATCCCATGATGGATTGGGCCGTATATACTACTTTCTGTTCAAGGACACTGGTGTTTCCGTACCAGGCTGTATGCAGCCAGTCAATGCACTCTCCAACACACATCCATGGAAGTTTGTCAAAGTTTAAAATGCCATGCTGAATCATTACAATATTCTAAGGAAGTAAAAGTGCTGCCGTGCTTTTTTTCGTAATTATGTTTACGTACTGGGCCCAGGACAGGTCCTCGGAAATGATAACAGCAAGGAATTTAAAATTGCTGACCCTTTCTGCTGAAGAGTCTTCAGTGAGCTGGACGCTGTCCTTGAGCCTGGTAAAATACAGTATCAACTCTGAGGCTTTTTTATCTTCTGCCTCGTGGGAGGGTGGCGAGGGGATAATGACCAGATTGGGGGGGGGGGGAGCCCTTGATTATGGTGGCAATAGGAAGTGTAGATAGAGTCCTTGGAGGGGAGGGAGATAGACTACTGTCCAAGCTCTCTGCAGTTCCTGCAGGCTTGCACAGACCGGTGATGCGCCAAAATAAACTTTATTCAAAATAAAAAATGATTAACAAGAACAAATGTGTAATGACTTTTCATTCTTACATTCACAGTCAAAGCTTTCAGGACTGTTGCCTCTGATGTGCCCCCCGGGGTGGTATACTACTACAATGATTGTGGGTCTTCTTCATCCAGCCCAGCCCCTCCCTCTCCAGGAGTGCAAGAACCCTACACTGCAGACCTTCCGACATTACAGCTGAGGGTCCAGCCTCCCCTGCTCGTCGTAGAGTCGAGTCTCGTAGTTACCAACTTAGTTAATTAATTGATGAATTCCTTAATAGTGTGATCTCATAGAGCCGCAAATCCTTTCAGCATACAAGCAAAATACTCATCTCCACTAACAAGATAGCAACAGTATGCTGGAGTAAGTATTTAATATTTACAAGATTCAAGATTGTTTAATGTCATTTCCGGTACGCAAGTGTAAAGGAGAATGAAATAATTGTTACTCCGGATCCGATGCAGCACAAACAAACAATAAAGATCACAATAATAATAAAAACACAATAAATATAAATACATTAGATAGCTTAACATAAGATAGGTATTTATGTGTGTGTGCGTATGTATTATGTGAACATATATGCAAAATAATATATCATCTTCAGTGTTCTTATGTTGTTTCATGAAGGATTCACCCTTCTGTGAATATTGAACACAAGCAGATTACGCACGGTCAGACCTTGTCAACAATATTAATCTGTTAATCCTCAAAATACATTCCTCATTCTGCCGACCTCCTCTAAGCCTCCACCACATGAAATGCTTTTTATTCGTACGAAAAAGCAGCAACAAATTAAATAAAAAACATTGACTTACTGTGTAATTCTCAAACGGTTGAAAGACTTGTCTATCCTATAACAGAAAAAAGCAGAGAATTATGGCATTAATTATCATTTTCAAGTCTTCATTTCAAGTTCAAGTTTATTGTCATCTAATTGCACATATAGACAACAAATGAAACAATGCTGCTGGGGAACATAAATTGTTAATGTACAAATCTGATTTTGTAACTCAAATGTTTTAATAAACTTGGCTCTACCTATGTGGCCTTGAACAGGAGGAGCAGTGTTAGATTTAATAACTCACTGGCAGTACCTTCGCATATCAGTTAGCATAACACTTAACGGTGCCAGCCGTCACCAGTTGGAGGTAGTTCCTGCCGCTGTCTGCAAGCAGTTTGTACGTTCTCCCTGTGACGTGCGGGAGGAAACTGGAGCCAGTTTCCCACCCACATTCAAAAGCATGGTGACAACTGTGGGCTCCCCCCAGCACATACCCAGAGAGTGTTGGTCGTTAACACAAACAAAACAGTTCACTGTACATATATGTGACAAATAAAGTTCATCTTAAATCTTTAATTTTTAATCAAGTTACACCCTGTCCCAAAGCAAAATCTTGACCTAAAACATCATTTGTTTACTCGCTTCCATGGGTGCTGCCTGACCTGCTGAGTTCCTCCTACATCTTGTTTGTGTTGCTCTGGATTTCCAGCATCTGCAGAGTCTCCTGTATTGAAAGTGAGACAGCTCGTTTCTGCAGCTGGATTTCCGAAATTACAATATACTGAAGAATCGCTTGCTTTTAATCTGGGATTCAACATTATCCATTACTATGATACACTCTGCCATCGTACTGCCTTAAACTAGGAGAAGAAAAGTTTAGAGAGTTTAAGATCATAAGACATGGGAACAGAATTAGGCCATTCAGCCCATCGAGCCTTCTCTGGCATTCCATCATGGCTGATTTATTACTCCTCTCAACCGTATTCTCTTATCTTTTTCCTGTAATTTTTCGACGCCCTGACTACTTAAGAACCTATTAACCTCTGCTTTAAAGATACCTAATCACTTGTCCTCCACAGCAGTCAGTGGCAATGAATTCCACAGATTCACCACCCTCTGGCTAAAGAAATTCCTCCTCATCTCTGTTCTAGAAGGATGTGCATCTATCCTGAAGTTGTGCCCTCTGGTCCAAGACTCCCCCACTATAGGAAACATCCTCTCCACATCCACTCTATCTGTGTCCTCTGGTCCTAGACCCCCCACTATAGGAAACATCCTCTCCACATCCACTCTATCTGTGTCCTCTGGTCCTAGACTCCCCCACTATAGGAAACATCCTCTCCACATCCACTCTATCTGTGTCCTCTGGTCCTAGACCCCCCACTATAGGAAACATCCTCTCCACATCCACTCTATCTGTGTCCTCTGGTCCTACACTCCCCCACTATAGGAAACATCCTCTCCACATCCACTCTATCTGTGTCCTCTGGTCCTAGACACCCCTACTATAGGAAACATCCTCTCCACATCCATTCTATCTGTGTCCTCTGGTCCTAGACTCCCCCACTATAGGAAACATCCTCTCCACATCCACTCTATCTGTGTCCTCTGGTCCTAGACTCCCCCACTACAGGAAACATTCTCTTCACATCCACTCTATCTGTGCCCTCTGGTCCAAGACTCCCCCACTATAGGAAACATCCTCTCCACATCCACTCTATCTGTGTCCTCTGGTCCTAGACACCCCTACTATTGGAAACATCCTCTCCACATCCACTCTATCTGTGTCCTCTGGTCCTAGACTCCCCCACTACAGGAAACATCCTCTCCACATCCACTTTATCTGTGTCTTCTGGTCCTAGACTCCCCCACTATAGGAAACATCCTCTCCACATCCACTCTATCTGTGTCCTCTGGTCCTAGACACCCCTACTATTGGAAACATCCTCTCCACATCCACTCTATCTGTGTCCTCTGGTCCTAGACTCCCCCACTACAGGAAACATCCTCTCCACATCCACTCTATCTGTGTCCTCTGGTCCTAGACTCCACACTATAGGACACATCCTCTCCACATCCACTCTATCTGTGTCCTCTGGTCCTAGACTCCCCCACTATAGGAAACATCCTCTCCACATCCACTCTATCTGTGTCCTCTGGTCCTAGACTCCCCCACTATAGGACACATCCTCTCCACATCCACTCTATCTGTGTCCTCTGGTCCTAGACTCCCCCACTATAGGAAACATCCTCTCCACATCCACTCTATCTGTGTCCTCTGGTCCTAGACTCCCCCACTATAGGACACATCCTCTCCACATCCACTCTATCTGTGTCCTCTGGTCCTAGACTCCCCCACTATAGGACACATCCTCTCCACATCCAGTCTGTCCAGGCTTTTCAATATTCGGGAGGTTCAATGATCCTCCTTCATTCTTCTAATCTCCAGTGAGTGCAGGCCCAGAGTTATCAAATGCTCCTAATACATTAACCCTTTCATTCCTGGGATCATTGCTGTGAGCCTCCTCTGGACCCTCTCCAATGCCAGCACATTGTTTATTCAATAAGGGGCCCAAAATTGCTGACAATATTCACAATGCCATCTGACTAATGCCTATAACATCTCCGCTTGCTCCTCTGATTCAGCCGGAGACTTTGTCCTTGCCCAAAGCTAGGCTTGTTTTGCGTTGTCAGTTCCACGCCACTCGTTCATTTAGTTCTGGTGCTACAGCGATAAATGCTTCCATAGAGTTGTACAGTAACCACTTTGTAACATTGCCAACAGTCGACACTGTGACTGCCACTTTTCCAAATACACATTAAAATATCAGGCTTTTTGCTGCAATATTAACCATCTAGTTTTACCAATATTACAGTCTGAGAGATTATTATGAACTATCGTTATGTTTATCACACAGAGAGGGAGTTTCAAAGTTCAGACTGAAGTTGACCTGGGGCTCCGGTCGGCTGGCGTTTACAGGATTCCCTGTGAATGTGGAGTGGTCAGATGGGAAGCACAGCAGAATCTTGCAGGAAGGAGCACAGGAGGTAAAGATTTTGGCAGCATTCACAATGGCCACAGGATTGACTTAGATGCCACAAAACTACTGTTCCATGCCAATGGCTTTTGGGACTGCCTGGTAAAGGAAGCCATTGAAATAAAGGAAAAGAATTTTAACAAAGATGAAGCTCCCACTCTGAGTAAGTAAAGGAATTTGATTGTAAACAAGGTGGGAGAGAGGAGACCTGATTGGATGAGGACTAACCAATCAGGAAGGACAGAATACAGGGGTATAAATGCCACCGGACTAGATATGCCCAGGCATCATCCGCGATGAAGATGGCAGAGTTTGTCATCGAAATTTTGGTTAGAATTGATACCTGTATCTGACCTGAAGCCTGAGAAGAGTTTATTGATCATCAACGCTGGGAAAGCACGAGATCCTTTTTCAAAGTAAATTTATTATCAAAGTATGTATAGATCACTATTTAGCACCTTGATATTCACTTTCTTGTGGGCATTTACAGGAAACCATACAGTAGAATTTTTGAAAAACTGTACATAACTAAAACAGACAAACAACCAATATGCAAAAGATTGTGCAAATATTAAATAAAAATAAGTAAATTAATAATACTAAGAAGATGAGTTGTCGAGTCATTGAAAGTGAGTCAATAAGTTGTGGGAACAGTTCTGTGCTGGGGTGAGTGAAGTTGAGTGAAGTTATCCCCTCTGGTTCAGGAGCTTGCTGGCTGACGGGTGATATCTGTTCCTGAACCTGGTGGTGTGGGACCTGAGGCTCCTGTACCTTCTTCCCAACAGCAGCAGTGAGAAGAGAGCCTGGCCTAGATGGTGGGGGTCCCTGATGAAGGATGCTGCTTTCTTGTGGCAGTGCTCCCTGTAGATGTGCTCAACGGTGGGGAGGAAATGGCCTGTCCACATCCACTCTATCCAGGCTTTTCAATATATGATAGGTTTCAAAGAGACCCCTCCCACCCCCTGCACCTCATGGAGAGGCCCAGAGCCATCAAACACTCCTCATATGTTAACCGTTCCATTCCCCGGGTTATTGTGGAGCTCTGCAGGACCCTCTCCAATGCCAACACAACCCTTCATAGATAACAGGCCCAAAACTGCTGACAATACTCCAGATTCAGTCTGACCAATGCTTTATAAAATATTACACCCTTGTTTTTATATTCTAATACTCTAAATATGAATGTTAATATTAGATTTGCTTTCCTTACTGCAAATTAACCTTTAGTTAATATAATTTGTTCCCCATTTAGAAGTCAAGGTGTGCCTTTATTCCTTCTACCAAAATGCATGATCAAACACTTCCCTGCACAGCATTACATCTGCCACTTCGTTGCCCATCCTCCTAATCTGTCTACGTCCTTCTGCAGGCTCCCTGCTTCCTCAGCGTGATCTGCCCCTCCACCTACCTTCGTATCATCAGCAAACCTGGCCACAAAGCCATCATCGAAACCTTTGACATATAAACTAGAAAGAACCAGCCCCAACACAGCCCCTGTGCAACACCACTAACCACCAGCAACCAGCCAGAAAAAGCCCCCTTCATTCCCACTTGAAGGGTGTTGAGGGGCTATGGAGGCAAGTAGCGGGTTAATGGGTGGAATGGCTGATCAGACTGACCACTCCTGGAAAGTAACTGCTTTTCGATCGATAGTCCTGGCGTGAGTGCTGCGTAGCTTCCTCCCTGATGGAGACCGTGACAAACGAAGTACTATTGAAGCAAATAAACCAGCCAGCGTTGTTCATCTTTATATGTGTACAATAGAGTTAAATATATACATTGTGATGTGCTAGCAAACTTTCCAGGTTCCACTGTGTCCGTCTCAATTCAGCAATAAGATTTTTTTTTGCACCCATAGCAACTGCATTCAGACAATATAAGCTGCACTGTTTCGTGACAAGTCCCCTCCCTACAAATACCCATATCATGCATATCAATCATGCAAATCATGTATATTAATTCTGAACAAGGAATTATTCAACCTAGTATATCCAATACATAAATGTGGAATATAATTTCTTCCCTCCTTCTATATCTATCTCCCAGTTGGGCTCTCACCATCACCTGGATTTTATATAACTACCTTCCTTTCTTTTGCTTATCCCAACGTTGTTGCCTTAGCGATCAAATATACTTTTTTAACTATGGCTTTCACCTTCCCCTTTATACAAAGACACCATTAAAATTATATCCTTAATTATAAATGATTGCTTGACTAGAATTTCTGTCACTTCTTTCCCTTCAACCCGCAGCTAACCCGTCTGAAGTTTGTTGACTAGTTAGTAAGTCGGAACCTCTGCTGGACACAACTGGAATTTAATGCAGGTCATTGCAAAACAAATCACCAGCCCAAAGCAGTGGGTGAAGCTACATTCTGTGCTAATGATCACTTATCAAGTGCAAACTGCTGACAAATGAAGGCCAAACCTGAGTCACTGATGTGTTACAGGAGAGGACACCTTCAGAATCAACCACAGGGAAACAGGGGAAACCAGGGGATGCATTCAATTAACTTTAAATGAAAAAATTACTCCATTTACTGCTAATAAACACAAAAGATTCTACAGTGCTAACCCACAAAAAATGCTGGAGGAGCTCAGCAGGTCAGACTGCAACTATGGAAATGAGAACAGTTGGTGTTTTGGGCTCCGACCCTCTCTCAGGACTGGTCAATATACTGTTACCCCTTCAGCAGAGCCTGCACCAATACAGAACAGGAACATCCCACCCACCCTGCTCACAGACGGTTTGTCCCACTCCCAGGACCATAAGACTCAAGAACAGTTACTTTCCCCAAGCAGTGAGGCTGATCAACACCTCCATCCACTAACCCACCCCTCCACACCCCCAACCACCACTACTTTATCATTTCCTGTCAGTCACCTTATGCACAGTCACTCCTGTGCTGAGCGTCAGTTTATGGACATACAATCAAACTATGTATATATGCTAATGTATTTACATTTATTATGTTTTTATTATAGTGTTATTAATCTTATTGTGTGTTTTTGTTGTATCGGATCTGGGGTAACAATTATTTCACTCTCCTTTACAGTTGTGAACTGGAAATGACATTAAGCAATCTTGAATCTTGAACAAGGCTTCTGGAAATTCTTTATAAGTTAACAACCTGAGTTTAAAATCCAATTAAATTTAATGGAAGTAATCACAATTTGAAAACCACAAACTGATCGTTGTGGGTGAGTGTAAATGCACATTTCACTTTCTATTCTGATGGCCAAGCAACGAGCTCAGATAGCACAGTTTCATGTTTAGTTGTCACTGCAAAATTGCCTCTGTTTCACTAATTAAGCTGATGTCTTTGAAATTGTGTTCACAAATGCAATGCCTCCTCCGGAGCGTTAGACTTGTTCAGATCCTGCAATGAAAACATGTGCTACAAAAAACAATTCCTACTGGTTTGCTTACAAGCAGTGTAGAGCTGAGAACAGCACAGCCCAGGAACAGACCGTTCGGCCCACAATGTCATTCTGAACCAATTAAACTAGTGATCAAATGGCCAACTAAACTAATCCCTTCTGCCTACACGATATCCATATCCCTCCATTTGCCTCATATTCATGTGCCTGTCTAAACATCCCTTAACAGTCTCTAATGTTTCTGCCTGTACCGCCACCCCAGGCAGCATGATCTGGGCACCCTCCTTGCCTGTGTAAAAAACATCTGTGTAACCACATCTTCTTTGCAATGATCCCCTCTCACCGTCGATGTATGCCCTCTGTTATCAGACATTTCAACACCCTGAAAAAGATCCTGTCTGTCTACTCTATCTAGAATCTTCTAAACCTCCCCTCAGCCTCTGTGTTCAGACCAAACAAACCCAAGTTTGTCCAACCTTTCGTTATAGCAGACACTCTCTGAACCAGGCACACCCTGGTGAACCTCGGCTGCATCCTCTCCAAACCCTCGCCATCTTTCCGATAACAGGGTGGCCAGAACCGCACTAACAAATAGAGTTTAAATTATTATATTTTGCTTATATCTATTAATGATTATATTATACTAATAATTATTATTAGTTGTTAGCAATGGTGTACAATGTTTCAATCTGCAAAATATTAGATACATGGCTTTGCGCATCTGATGAGATGTTAACAGTGTCTCACTCCACTCTGCGGTCACCTACACACTTCCAGATTTAATCAATCGGATTTAGAAGCGAAGATGCAGCAGCTGGCCAGTGTCTGGAACCAACAGTTTGAGAGGCACACAGCATGAATACAGGCCCTTCAGCCCAAATAGCCCATGCTGACCACAGTGTGCCCACAGCAAATCCCCACTTCATGTGCTTGGCCCACTTCTCTCTAATCTCCACTCCTCCATGTACCCCAAACTCCACCATGTACCCCAAACCACTGCCTGCCCCCGAACTTCTCCTCTCCATCTACCCCCAAACCCACCCCTCCACCCACTCCCAAACACCACCCCTCCACCTAACCCCCAACCTCTACCTCTAAAAACATACCCCCAAACTCCACCATTTACCCCAAAATTCCACCTGTCCATCTACCCCAAAACTCATAGTTCCTCTGTAAGGGGATCTCCTATGAACAAACGGACAGACAGGATGTGGGATGGCCTTTGTCACTGGCTATTGCTGATTTCTATATGGAGGTCTTTGAGGCAAGGGCTCCGAGTTCATCGCCCTTACACTCCCAATGCTTCTTCAGATAAATTGATGACTCCTTTGCAGTGTGGCCTCATGGACTTCAGGCACCCCAACAGTTCCACAACCATCTGAATAGTAAACATCCAAACATTCAATTTACGATGGAGATGGAGAAGAATGGTTTCCTCCCATTCCTGGACATTCCAATATGATGGAAACCAGACAGTAGCCTCGGATATGGCGTCTATCAGAAACCCACTCACACAGACTTGTACCTTAACAATAACAGCCACCATCATGCCTCCCAACATAGGATGGTTCTTTCTACTTTGATTAACCGCGCAAAAACTATTTTGGACCCAGGGAGTCTCCACGAGGAAATAAGATGATTATCCATGACGTTCCTACAGAATGGCTACAAGGAAATCCTTTGGGCCATGAAACGGGTTGACAGAAAAACCTAACAACGACCTGTCACTACCGACTGTCTTTCCTATATTTCCACGGTTTCTGGAAGGGTCACCAGAATCCTGAAGAAATACTGGTTTAATACCATCTATAAAGCCGTAAGGAAGCTCAAGTCACAGCTTATGAGGGTCAAGGATAACCTGGGAGTCAGGACGGCTGGGGTTTACAGGAATCCTTGTGAATGTGGAGCAGCGTATATCGGCCAACAGTGGAATCCTGCAAGAAGGAGCACAGGAGGTGTATCCATTTGTGTTAGCCAGAGAAGTCAACAATAAAACATTGCATATGCAATGGCCATTGGATTGACTTTGATGGCACAAAACTACTGTGCCATGCCAGTGGCTTTTTGGGACTGCCTGTGGAGGAAGCCACTGAAATAAAACTAGAAGAAAAGATCTTTAACAAAGACAAAGGTCTCGTTCTAAGTAAGAAGTGGAATTTGATTGTAAACAAGGTGGGAGAGTGGAAACCTGATTGGGTGAGGACTGACCAATCAGGAGGGATGGACGACAGGGATATAAATACCACCTGACCAGACGAGCACAAGCCTCATCCCTGATGAAGATGGCAGAGTTTGTCATCGAAGTGTTGGTTAGAATTGATACCAGTACCCAGCTGGAAACCCGAGAAGAGTTTACTCATGTCTATTTTTTGTTCTAATTGTCTTCACAACAATTCAGGAGCAGCTTTTTCCACTCAGACATTCAATTTCTGAATGGATATTGAACCCTGAAACCTATGTGTTTCCTGTGAACATTGTGGTTCTGACGCTCTGTGCCTGTGAAGCTGCTGTGAGTTTTTCATTGCACCTGTGCACACATGGACTTGTGCAGATGACACTAAACTTTGGTAAAAGGGAGTAAGGTTAACAGCACTGCCTTTCAAGTCTGCTCCACCATTTCATCATGGCTGATCCATTTCCCTCTCAGCCCCAGTGTCAAAACAGGTGAGGACCCCCAGCATCCAGGCCAGTCTTTCTTCCCAGTCTACCATCGACTGGAGCCTTAATTCCCACACCACCAGGTTCAGGAACGGTCATTACCCTTCAGCCCTCAGTCTTCACTCACTTCAACACTAAACTGATTCCACAACCTACGGACTCACTCTCAGGGACTGGACGACGTATGTCCTCGGGATTATTTATTTATTTGTTTTTATTTACTCACCGTCTTTTTTTTTTGCACATTGGTTGGTGTCAGCCTTTGTGTATGGTTTGTCATTGATTCTATTTTATTTCTCTGTTCTACGGAGAATGCCCGCAAGAATACGAATCTCAGGATTGTTTACAGTGACATCTGTGTTCTTTGATAATAAAATTACTTTGAACTTTGACCACCACAGTGTGTCTGCTATTGCTAAACACAAGAGGTTCTGCAGAGAACACCCAGAAGGTGCTGGGGAACTCAGCAGGCCAGGCAGCACCTATGGAGGGAAATAAACAGTCAACATTCCGGGCTGAGACCCTTCATTAGGTCTCGACCCAGAGTTTTAACCATTTATTCCCTTTCCATGGATGCAGCCTGACTTCCTGAGTCCCTCCAGCATTTTAGAGTTATAGGACTCGGAGGAAATCAACGTGCTCGCAGGAAGCATACAAACTTGCCTATAGAGGACACTGGAACTGAACTCACTCCGAGCTGTAATAGTGCCATGCTGATCGCTCCGCTCCTGTGGCTGCCACTACAGCTGAATCAGCCTGCTTTGTCCTTTGTGGCTGGGCAAGGTCACAAGCTGCGGGTTCCCAGCTAATCTGGGAGTGCAGATCTGATAAGGAGTGGCTGGCAGCTACACCTCTGGGTTGTCAAGGTGATGTAGTGGTTGGCGTGACACTATTCCAGCTTGGTGCGTTGGAGGTCAATTCCCATGCCGTCTGTAAGGAGGAATGTTCTCCCGGGTTTCCTCTGTGTGCTCCGGCTTCTTCCCACGGTCCGAAGAGGTCTGGGTTAGTAGATTAATTGGTCACTGTAAATTGTCCTGTGATTAGCCTGGATTTAATGCTGGCAGGCGTGGCTTGCTGGGCCAGACAGGCCTGTTCTGCACTGTACCTCTAAGTAAAAGTATAGAATAATTTCTGTCACGCAAGGTAACATTCTTCTTGCATTATACACCAATCCCTTTTATCTGAAAATGGACTGAAATGCAGCAGGCACACCCCATACAAACAGCTGGCTTGGTCAAGGCAGAAGGGACCTCACAGTGGGGCCACCAAGTCACAGCTTGCAACCTCACGATTGGTGTTGCTGTTTGCTACAAGCACACACGTCACGAAGCACTGCACAGTGCCCTGGTGTCCGCTGGGTGAGATGCAGAACTCCTCAGGAATTCAGATTCACCAAAACATACAGATCTACAATGGGCAGTCAAAGCAGCCCAACGCATCACCACCAGCAAGGACGTATACGCAGAAAGGCGCTGGAAAAGGGCCAGTAACCCACCCACCCTGCTCACGGACTGTTTGTCCCACTCCCAACAGGGACGAGGCTACGGAGTATCCACACCAGGACCACCAGACTCAAAAACAGTTACTTTCCCCAAGCAGTAAGGCTGATCAACACCTCCACTCACTGACCCACCCCTCCACACCCCCAACCACCACTACTTTATCATTTCCTGTCAGTCACTTTATGTACAGACATTCGTGCGCCTACTGTCACTTTATGGAAATACAATCAATCTATGTATATCAGCTATTTATGGATTTATATTTATTCTGTTTCTTTATCATAGTTTTTTTTTGTTGAATCAGATCTGGAGTAACAATTACTTTTTTCTCCTTTACACTTATGACATTAAACAATCTTGAATGTTGACTCTTGAAATGTGTCATCTAGGTTAACAACCAGCACGGCCCAGGGGTGCGCTGCGGGCAGCCTGCGAGAGCTGCCACACATTCTGGCGCCAATATCGCAGGCCTACAATGCTCAGCAGACAGTCATTGTCAGTGTGAGAGTTCCTGTCCTGGCGGAAGGTCACTGTACAAAGATAACAAATTTAGCAGAACTCCTGCGATTCCAACAGATTTAACCCATTAGAGTTTCACACGTCTAACACAATGCGTAGAGCACAGGACATAGTTGGAATTAATTCCAATAGAGTCCAGTGCAGGTGACAGGGGATTTTCTGACTTAAAAACCTCTTTTTCTGTCAGTGAGGTTGAGGTCAAGTATAAAACATGGAAAACAGAACATAAAGAACCGAACACAGAACACGGCCCAGCACAGCACAGGAACAGAGCCTTTGGGCCAGCGTGGCTGTGTAGACCCGTGATGCCTATCCAAATTAAGCCTCTCTGCACATGGCCCTCCATTCCATGTGTTTAAATGCCTCTTATTTTATCTGCTTCTACCACTTCTCTTGGCTGCTCGCTCCAGGCATCCACCACCCTGCATAAAAATCTTATCTCCTTTCATCGGTCCTCTCTCACCTTAAACTGATTACAGTATCAGTACGGTATTTCACAAGTTCACACTACTTACAATCAAAAGCTTCAAATCGCCACACAGTCATAGAGGTTTAGAGTTGTACAGCACGTGACAGGCCCCTTGGCCCCTCTGAACCCTGTCAGCTAAGGAACCTCATCTAGAATCAGAATCAGATTTAAGATCACCGGCATCTGTTGTGAAAACATTTACTTAGCAAGATGTAAACAATTACTGTAAGTTACAATAAGAAATAAAGAGAGCAAAATAGTGAGGTGGTATACATGGTGGAGGGGAAGAAGTTGTTCCTGAAATGTTGAAGGTGTGTTTTCAGGCTTCTGTACCTCCTCCCTCCCCAATGGTGGTTACACTGTTCCCTTTGTCAGCATTTGGCTCGTAACTTCCCAAACCTTTCCAATCCACGTACTTTTAAAAGCTGTTACAGAGCAGGGGTTCACAATATTTGAGGCAGTGGACCCCGACCATTATCCGGGGGGGGGGGGGGGGGCTCCATGGATCCAGGTTGGCTGCCCCCGTAAGGCAGCACAGAAAGTGCAGCACCATCCAGACTCTTTGCTCACACTCTTGTGCCAACACTTTAACTTACTTGAAGATCAATCTAACCCTCCCTCCCACATGGCCCTCCATTTTTTTAATCATTCATGTGCCTATCTAAAGTTCTCTTAAATATGCTTAACATGCCTGCCTCTATGCCACCCCTGGCAGATTTATTTATCATATGTACATCAAAACACACAGTGAAGTGCATTATTTGCGTTAACAACCAACACAGTCTAAGGATGTGCTGGGGGCAGCCCGCAAGTGACCAGCAGAGCTCATCAGAACAGTTTGTATCATCACTGAAGGCTGTGTAGCCATGGACAGTGTCAATCAGCATGCTGTGAAGTTTAAGCCCTCCCTCCTATATAGTCCTCCATTTTTCTGTTGTCCATGTGCCTGTCCAAGAGTCTCTTAAATGCCCCTAATCTATCTGCCTCTGCCATCAACCTGGGCAGAGTGTTTCATGGATCTCGAGCACTCTCCTCAGAGTGCAGAACAGGCCCTCCTGAGCCTTCGAGCAGTGCTGCCCAGCAACCCCTGATTTAACTCTAGCCGACTCATGGGGCAATTTATAAAGACCAGTTAACCTATTAATCTTTGGAATAAGACCATAAGACATAGGAGCAAAATTTGGCCTTTCAGCCCATCGAGTCTGTTCTGCCATTCCACCTTGGCTGATCCTGGATCCCACTCAAATCGATACACATCTTCTCACCATATCCTTTAATGCCCTGCTCGATTAGGAAACAATCAGCTTCCGTCTTAAACACATACACAGACTTGGACTCCACCGCAGTCTGTGGCCAAGTATTCCACAGACTCTGGCTAAAACAAATCCTCCTCAACTCTGTTCTAAAGAGTCACCCCTCAATTTTGAGACTGTGCCCTCTAGGTCTGGATATGCCCAACAGCATAAGCATCCTCTCCATCCACCTATCTAGTCCTTTGAACATTCAGTAGATTTCAATGTGATCCCTCCAAATTCTCCTAAATTTCAGTGAGTACAGACCCAAGCTGCCAAATGCTCCTCATATTCATTCCCAGAATCATCCTCGTGAACCTCCTCTGGACTCTCTCCAATGACACCACATCCTTTCTGAGATATGGGGCCCAAAACTGTTGACAATACTCCAAGTACAGCCTGACTAGTGTCTTATAAAGGCTCAGCATTATCTCCTTGTTTTTATATTCTATTCCCCTTGAAATAAATGCCAACATTGCATTTGCCTTCTTTACCACAGACTCAATCTGTAAATTAACCTTCTGGGAGTCTTACACAAGGACTCCTAAGTCCATCTGCACTTCTGATGTTTGAACCTTCTCCCCATTTAGATGATAGTCTGCACTATTGTTCTTTTTACCAAAATACATTATCACACATTTCCCAACACTGTATTCCATCGGCCACATTTTTTGCCCGTTCTTCCAATTTGTCTAAGTCCTGCTGCAATCACATTGCTTCCTCAGCACTATCTACCCCTCCACCTACCTTTGTATCATCTGCAAACTTTGCCACAAAGCCATCAATTCCATTGTCCAAATCATTGAGAAACAATGTGAAAAGTAGCAGTCCCAACACTGACCCTTGAGTCACTGACAGCCACCCAGAAAAGACCCTTTTATTCCCACTGTGGAAGGAAACAGGAGCACCCAGAGGAAACCCACGTGGTTGAGGTGAGAATGTACCAACTCCTTACAGACAGTGGTGGGAAATAAACTCAGGTTGTTGGTTCTGTGAAGTGGTGTGCTAACCACTACACTACTGTGCCACGAGGAAATCTGCAGATGCTGGAAATTCAAGCAACACACACAAAATGCTGGTGGAACGCAGCAGACCAGGCAGAACCTACAGGGAGAAGCACTGTCGACGTTTCGAGACGAGACCCTTCGTCAGGACTGATGAAGAGTCTCGACTGGAAATGTCGACAGCGCTTCTCCCTATAGATGCTGCCTGGCCTGCTCCGTTCCACCAGCATTTTGTGTGTGTTGTTGTTCGTCGACAGTGCTTCTCCCTATAGATGCTGCCTGGCCTGCTGTGTTCCACCAGCATTTTGTGTACACTACTGTGCCACCCCGTCTTTGACAGGAGTTCAGCGATGGTCCAAGTGCAGAGGGAGACACAGACGTGGACAGAGTAGTCCAGCTTCCTTCACAGGGATTCAGCGACGGTCCAAGTGCAGAGGGAGACACAGACGTGGACAGAGTAGTCCCGCTTCCTTCACAGGGATTCAGCGACGGTCCAAGTGCAGAGGGAGACACAGACGTGGACAGAGTAGTCCAGCTTCCTTCACAGGGATTCAGCGACGGTCCAAGTGCAGAGGGAGACACAGACGTGGACAGAGTAGTCCAGCTTCCTTCACAGGAGTTCAGCGACGGCTCTAATAAGAAATGTACTGAACTAAAGCAAATAACAAATGCAAGGCCAACAGGGCCAGTAACTAACAACTCTCAAAGTAACCAAAAACCAACATCATCAAACAACTCAAAAGCATTAACCTAGAAGTAAATTAATACTGCTCCTTTAACACTGTCTATCTAAATCACTGATCTTTCCTCCCCCCAGAACGTGGACTAAGGTAAGCAGGGAGCATTGCCCTCACTGTGATTCAAACAAGACTTGACAAGACTAAAACTAAATACAGTTAGGAAGAAACCCTCATTGGATGGAACGCGTGCATTCTCGCATGTGTAATTGCCAACTCGTTTCAGCAGCCCGCCTGTGAGAGCGCCCAGACTCCATGGCAGTGTCCGCGGTGGTTATGACTCTCTTACCACGTTTCGTGCTGCGATGTGTCCCCACTATCAGCCATTCATTAAGGTATCAGAAACCAAACGATCCGGACTGATCTATTGCTGCTGCTGTTGGATAGTCTGTGGCAGTACCCAACCTAAAACAGCCACAGCAGTGAGCGTGGAATGATCCTACGGTCAATGCGGGAGGTCTCAGCCGAGCTTTCAGGAGAGTGGAGCAGAGATTGCAACTCCTGCCTAAGTAACCTTCCAAAATACTACAAACCCACGGTTGCTCAGCGACAGAGAGCGCCGTGGTTCAGTGATGTCGAACTCACAGTACAAACTGTGTTTCATTTCTATTGTGTACATTTTCCCATAGGCAACAATGGCATCAGGGAACTTCCTCAGTGTCAAGGGCACATTCTGACAGGTCAACCTAACTTCCAAGCTCAAACGTGCACCTGTACTTTTAAAAAGATGCAAGCTGAAATAAATGTGTAAAAGTAATCCAAGCAGAATTATGGCAGGTTGCCTGGAATAATATTTATATGTCAACGTATTTGGAAATATGGAGAGTGTTGGATTTATCTAGAAAGACAGTCCCAGTGACCCACACCACCAGGTCTCCAGTGGAGGGACCATAACCCTCCGTACCTCTCCGAACTTCTCATCAAAGTTGCAATCGAACCCACATCCACCACCTCCACTGGCAGCTCATTCCACACTCTCACCACCTCTGAGTGAAGAAGTTCCCCCTCAGGTTCCCCATGAACATTTCATCTTTCACCCTTAACCCATGACCTCTGGTTGTAATCCCACCCAACCTCAGTGCAAAAAACCTGCTTGCATTTACCCTATCTGCACCCCTCATAATGTTGTAAAACTCCATCAAATCCCTGCTCATTCTCCTACACTTCCAATTGTCTGACGCTTACAGAGTGGATGCTGGAGGTGCGGGTGTATGTGTGGGCTGGACATCTAGATACAGACCCACTGTTCATTTTGGCTGTGTTCCCGCAAGGCAAACTCTGACATTGGAATAACACAATAATTTCAAGAACGTAGTGGAATTGTTTCCCTTTGTGTAAGAGTAATCTTCCAGTGGAAGAGCAAAGGTTTGGTTGCTGCTCCGTGCAGTGCCAGTGGGAGGACAGAGGTTCAGTCACTGGTCAGTACAGTGCCAGTGAGAGGACAGAGGTTTGGTCTCTGGTCTGTACAGTGCCAGTGAGAGAACAGAGGTTTGGTTACTGGTCAGTACAGTGGTGCCAGTGAGAGGACAGAGGTTTGGTCACTGATCAGTACAGTGTCAGTGGGAGGACAGAGGTTTGGTTACTGGTCAGTACAGTGGTGCCAGTGAGAGGACAGAGGTTTGGTCACTGATCAGTACAGTGTCAGTGGGAGGACAGAGGTTTGGTCACTGGTCTGTACAGTGCCAGTGAGAGGACAGAGGTTTGGTCACTGGTCTGAACAGTGTCAGTGAGAGGACAGAGGTTTGGTCACTGGTCAGTACAGTGCCAGTGAGAGGACAGAGGTTTGGTCACTGGTCTGTACAGTGTCAGTGAGAGGACAGAGGTTTGGTCACTGGTCAGTACAGTGCCAGTGAGAGGACAGAGGTTTGGTCACTGGTCTGTACAGTGCCAGTGAGAGGATAGAGGTTTGGTTACTGGTCAGTACAGTGGTGCCAGTGAGAGGACAGAGATTTGGTCACTGGTCTGTACAGTGCCAGTGAGAGGACAGAGGTTTGGTTACTGGTCAGTACAGTGGTGCCAGTGAGAGGACAGAGGTTTGGTCACTGGTCAGTACAGTGCCAGTGAAAGGACAGAGGTTTGGTCACTGGTCGGTACAGTGTCAGTGGGCTGGTTTACATTACAGCACAGTATAGGCCTTTTGGTTCACAATATTATTCTTGCTGTAAGCTTTGATGGTCTTCCTCACTGACCATTACACCCCCAATCTCAGTGTCATCTGCAAACTTGGTAATCCAGTTTACCACATTGTCATCCAGATCGTTGATATAGATGTCAAACAACAGTGGATCCAGCACCAGTCCCAGCTAGCTGAGTGAGGAACTTCACCAGAACAACAGTAACAATTCCAGCAAGAGCCCGTCCCAAGTTCTGGAGGGAAACTGGGAGTAGGGCATAAACACCAGCATTGTTGGCGACATCTTAATCTCTCAAAGGGAGTGAACATGGTAGCACAGCAGCTAGCATGATGCTATTACAGCTTGGAGTTTCAGAGTTCAATCATCCTCTGTACAGAAGATTGTACACTCTTCCCATGAGCCTGTGGGTTTCCTCCATGTACACTGGTTTCCTCCCACAGTCCAAAGACCTACCAGTTGGCCATTGTAAATTGTCCTGTGATTAGGCTAGGTTTAAATCAGCAGTGGGCCAGAAGAGCCTGGTCTGCACTGTATCTCTAAAATAAATAAAAATAAAATAAAACTGAATAAAAAAAGTTTTTTGCTCTTTTCTGAACAAGGCCAGAATCCATCTGTTCATGTGGCCTTAAACTAACCGAAACCTTTCTTCAAATACTCAACTAAGTGAATGTGACGAATTGTGTTTTGCTCTCGATTTATGCCAATTTCCATGGTTAATTCCACCAGCCATAAATTTTATGATTTGAAACGAATGGGTCAATTTGTCCTTTAATAAGCAGCACCATGAAGTCACGAGAGACCAGAATTAATTCTCTTTATAGGTACAAGGTACTCTGCCAGCTGCATATTTTACATGGAGTTTCTCTACAGTGAATAAGAGGAGGCACCAAGATGGCACAGAAACGTGTCAGGTGGCATTCTCTTTCGGGCTCCAATTTGCCACGAGAACCAGGCTCTTATTAGTTATGATGGCACAGCCTTTGGGAATTATTAAGTGGACTAGCTGGAATTTTAGACCAGTAGCTACCCCAGAAAGTAGTCTGGGGTATAAAGAAGGGAAGAGGAGGAGATCATTATGGAACACTACAGCATAGTACAGGCCCTTCAATGTTGTGCTGTCCTTTTACTTGAACTCTTCCCCTCTTACATAGCTCAATTTTTCTATCATCCATCTGCCTGTCTAAGAGTTTCTTAAATGTCCCTAATGTATCTGCCTCCACCACCTCCCCTGACAGGACATTCCACACACCCACCACTCTCTGTGTAAAAGGCTTACGTCTGACATCCCCCCCCCACCCCCCCCCCCCCGTGCTTTCCTCCTGTCACCTTAAAATCTTGCCTCCTCATATTAGCCATTTCTGCCCAGGGTAAAAGTCTCTGGCTGCCTACTCTATCTATGACTCTTCTCATCTTGCACACCTCGATTTAACTGATCAGGCAAAATAACATCCCAAACTAAAAATAAAATTAAAGCAGACTACTTCTGAGTAATTTGATTGACAGTCACCCTCTAATTCACATCCATTCCATGATGAGGAGACCTTTTCCCAGCAGGTTCTACTGTTATGTAAAGTAGTAAGTTGCTTGATTGTGTTAAACAAAGTTCCTCCTTCACATGAAACACTTTGCAAGAACAAAACTCTGTCTCTCAAAAACTTCACCCTTCTACAACACTGAATCCAATAACATTTAAAAACAAACCAAGTACCTGCTATAAGACCATGAGATATAGGAGCAGAATTAGGCCACTTGGCCCATCGAGGCTGTTCCACCATTTCATCATGGCTGATTTATTATCCCTCTCAACCCCATTCTCCTGCTTTCTCCCTGGGACCTTTGACACCCTGACTAAACAAGAACCTATCAACTTCCATTTTAAATATACCCAATGAAATGACTGATCTTCACAGAGTCACCACTCTCTAAATGAAGAAATTCCTCCTCATCTCATCTTGCAGGGTGGGGTTGTAGAGGAGGCAGACGAAGAGTTGGAGGGAGATAAGTGGATGTCTGTTCTACCAGATTTAGACCATCTGAAATTGCTACCTGTCACTAATCCAAACCTGTAATGTCCAGGTGTGAAAAAGGCATTGAACATTGGGCGGCATGGTGACGTAGCAGTTAGCACCATGCTATTACAGCTTGGGGTGCTGGAGTTCAGAGTTCAATCCCAGAGACCTCTGCAACGAGTTTGTACGTTGTTCCCATGGAATGTGTGGGTTTCCTCCAAGTGATCCGGTTTCCTCCCACATTCCAAAGACGTACTGATTATGTTAACCGGTACGTTACTGGTCATTTTAAGTAATCCTGTGATTAGGCTGGAGTTAAAAATTGGGGGTTACTGAACAGTATGACTCGAAGGTCTAGAAAGGCTTGTTCCACACTGTCTCTCTAAATAAAATAACACAAAAAATAAAAGCATCGGTGAGAGCTGTAGCAAAGGGAAAAGCCCTCACAGCCTATGTGAATAAAACACGTACACATGCAAGTGCAGGAGGGTTCACATATACACAACCTTCATCACTGCACTTTACCAACACTACGTCCACTTTGATAACTTTGCACTGAAATTGATAGTTTAGTTCCAATTGTATTCTTTCTTGTAAAAAATGTGTTTAATGTACAGTTTGTGAATAGGATCTTAGAGCTATTGAAAACTACAGCACAGAAACTGGCCCTTCAGCCCATCTAGTCTATGCTGAACCATTTAAGCTGCCTACTCCCATTGACCTGCACTGGGCCCATAGCCCTCCATACCCATCCCATCCACGTACCTATCCAAACTTCTATTAAATGTTGAAATTAAACTCATATCCACCACTTTCGCTGGCAGCCTGTTCCACACTCTCACCACTCTCCGAGTGAAGAAGTTCCTCAAGTTCCCCTTTCACCTTTAACCCATGTCCTTTAGTAGTACTCTCAGTCAAACTCAGTGGAAAAAGCCTGCTTGAATTCACTCTATCTATACCCCTCATAATTTTGTATACCTCTATCAAATCTCTCCTCAGTTTTCTATGTTCCAAGGAATGAAGTTCTAACCTATTCAATCTTTCCTTATAACTCAGCTCCTCCAGACCCGGCAACATCCTTGTAGATTTTCTCTGTATTCTTTTAATCTTAATTACATCTTTCCTGTAGGTAGGTGACCAAAACACCACACAATACTCCAAATTAGGCCTCACCAACATCTTATACAACTTCAACATAACATCAAATCTCCTGTACTCAGTACTTTGATTTATGAAGGCCAATGTACTAAGAGCTTTCTTTATGACCCTATCTACTTGTGATGCCACTTCGATGAATTATGGACCTGTGTTCCCAGATCCCCTTGTTCTACTACATTCCTCAGTGCCCTACTGTTCAATGTATAAGATCTACCCCGACTGGTGCTCCCAAAGTGACGTTCCTCACACTTGTCTGCATTAAATTCCATCCGCCATTTTTCAGCCCGTTTTTCTGGCTGGTTCAGATCCCACTTGAAGCCCTGATAGCCTTCCTCGCTGTTCACTACACCCCCAATCTTGGTGACATTTCAAATGATCATCCAGATGATAGATATAGTAGACTAACCATAACAGACTCAGCACTGGTCCCTGTGGCACTCCAGTAGTCACAGGCCTCCAGTCAGAATGCTGTTTGAGTGCCTGTGATGGTAAGATTTGTTTTATTTGTCACATGCAGTGAAATGCATCGTTCGTGTCATATCAATCAGCAAGGACCATGCCAGGCTAGTGTCACTACATGCCTAGCACCAACGGAGCGTGCCCGAATATACTAACCCGAACTGTACGTACTTTGGACTGTGGGAGGGAACCCATGCAGTCACGGGGAGAGCGTACAAATTCCATTCAGACAGCAATGGGATTGAACCTGGTCTTACACTGGCATTGTGCCCTGCTCTTGGTGCCACCACAGGCTTTTCACCCACCTGTGCGTACTTAGACCTGTGCTCATGGCAATAAAGCCAACCATATCCTGGGGCACGATCTCTCAGCAGACATACGTGTATGAAATCACTCTGACATCATCATTTGGCCACATGCTCGTGCACAGCCACAGTCATTACACACGTGAACACACCCACGTGTACACAACTGTATACACAAGGGCACTCACACACACATACACACATACACACATGTTGTCGACTCAGCCATCTCCATCACGGCACAAACCTCCACACCATCGAGAACATCTTTAAGAGGTGGTTCCTCGAGAAGGCAGCATCAAACCCTCGGGTCATAAATCATCGGAGCAGAATTAGGCTATTGGGGCCATCTGAGCCCTTGCGTTTGCTCCACCATTCCATCACGGTTGATGTACTTCCCCTTTCAACCCCATTCTCCTGTTTCCTCCCTGTAACCTTTGATGCCCTGACTAATCAAGGAGCTACCAACTTCCTTTTCAGATGTATGCAACAGAAAGTGGGATCCGTCGTTAAAGACCCTCAGCATTATCGAGACACCCTCTTCACTTTAGAACTGTCAGGGAGCAGGTACAGGACCTCGAAGACACACACTCAACGCTTTAGAAACGGCTTCTCCCCACCGCCATCGGATTTCTGAATGGACAGTGAACCATGAACACCACCTCCTTTTGCAATACTTATTATTTCTTTTATTGCAACTTATCACAAAATGTTATGTCTTGCACAGTACTGCTGTGACAAAACAACAAAATGTTCTCTCTCTCTCGCTCACTCACACTCATATCTCTCACATGGGTGTATTTGGTGCTGCGGGCTCATAGTGCCGGATGGGACTGTTAGTACAGTGTAGCTCGAAGTAAAAAAAAGTTTGAAAATTCAGAGGATTAATTTAGTTGGTAGGAGATTTATCTATCGTGAGCTCCCTGATTGTCTACAGATTTACTGAAATAAACAACTGCAGGGTATGTAACTGTTGCCAACTGACACACACTCAGCCAGACTATAATTATTTTGATAATAGTGTTTTGTTTCATTGAAAGAATGCACACTTTGGATCATTTCAGGAGCTGATGCCTAATTACATTAAACAATTTATAGCAGAATGCTTGGCCTAGAGTAGTTATTCAGATTGAAGTGCTCTGCGCAGGACTGGAACAGAATCAGTCAGGACATTTCGGAATCAAAATGACAGAATTAATTCCTGGAGAATGTTACTGGGAATGGAGGACCTGGGTTATATGGAAGGATTGAATTCATTCCCTGGAACATAGAAGGCTGAGGGGAGCACAAATAATGCTGGAAATCTAAGGAACACACTCAAAATGCTGGAGGAACTCAGCAGGCCAGGCAGCATCTATGGAAAAGAGTAAACAGTTGACATTTCAGGCCAAAACCCGTCTTTTCCATAGATGCTGCCTGGCCTGCTGAACTCCTCCAAGCCAGCATTTTTGAGTGTGTTGCTAAGACTGAAGTGAGACTTGATTGGAGTATACAAAATTATGAGGGGTATAGACAGGGTAAGTACAAGCCGGCTTTTGCCACTAAGGTTGGGTGGGACTACAACTAGAAATCATGGATTAAAGGTGAAAGGTGAGGGGGAACTTCTTCACTCAGAGGCTGGTGAGAGTGTGGAATGAGCTGCCAGTACAAGTGGTGCATGTGAACACGATTGTGACATTTAAGAGAAGTTTGGATAGGTACATGGATGGTTGGGGTGTGGAGGGCTATGGTCGAATGGGAGTAAGCAGTTTAAATGCTTCAGCATGCACTAGATGGGTCGAAGGGCCTGTTTCTGTGCTGTGCTTTTCTACGACTCTATGAGAAGTCTCCAAACCATCTCCCAAGCAGCTGAAATACAGTGGATTCTAGTTTTTTTTATTAAGTGCGATCGTGAACAATGGCCAGATCAGAAATGCTGATCAAGTCAACTAGTTCCCAAAGAGAACTCCGATAGGCCAGTCAGATGGTTCACTGCTGCTCAGCGATAGAACACAAAATAGTCATATGTACAATTAAGAAACATTAAAAAATAATAGAAATACTGGAGTCATGGTGATCATGATGAAGTCTGCTGGAGAGAGACATTTATACACGTGCTGTCCTCCATAATTCAGAGAGATTGAAGGATAAGGTTACAGGGTGACAAAACGTCCAGGAGCACTTGGAACTAAAAACTAATCCCTACTGGGAGAAAACAGCACCTGATCTTTACGCACTGTTCTCCAGCAGTTTAAGGACTAAGTCCAGCTGGAACATAACTCACAAGTGCTCTTGAAAGTCAAGTATTAACCCTACCTGCCAACAACCAAGCATTGGATGTTGGCAGGTGATGCACCATCAATAACTCTCCGAGACGTGAGGCGAGATATCGGCTTTTATTGACTGGAAGAAAGAACAAGCAGTGAGTGACCACCATCCTACATCCTGGAGACTGAGGGCCAGGCTCAGGCCTCAATCGCCTTTATACCGGGGTCAGTGGGAGGAGCCACAGGAGCAGTCAGCGGGGGCATGTCCAGACAGGTATATGTAGTTCACCACAGCAGGTAGGGTTAATTGGGGCAGCTACTTATTTGAGGTGAGGGCCTCCAATGGTCAGAGTTGACCATGGATATTGCGTCCTAGCTGCCCAGATATACAAGCCTGGTCAGTACGATATGGAGAGCAAGCTGTTGTCCATGCAGCAAGCTCCCCTTCTCCATGCATCTGATCATCCCAAAGGAACGGCAGACACCGATACAGTTTGGTACCAGCTGCATTGCAATAGTTTCCAGTCAGCATCGAACCCAATGTAGAATCCCCTCAGGGGTTCCAGCTCTGGATTTTTCCCTCGGGGTTTACCCCTGAACCCTTCCCTATGAGTGGGTATAGCCACAAGGTAGCAGAGGTTTGAAATCAGAGTTTTCCTGTTCCTTGATGAGCTGCCAACCACAGTTAACGAGCCCCACGTGCTGAAAGTGACTGGTTTTAGGGCCCCAGTAACCCACCTTTGGCCCTTCTACTCCGTCGGGCTTAGTAGCGAAGCTGCACGTGAAGGTCAGGAGGTGGACTTCATTGTCAGAAGATATTTGAGATGCACGTCATTTAATAGGCAGTGGGAGCTTGTCCTCACTACCACCCCTGGCCATAACAACCTTAAGGAACAACTTACTTAGACCAACTCTTAAAGAACAAAATCTACTTGACAAAAAAGCCAGGACTCCCTTTGTTTATTTGGAACACTATGCCACTTAACTGGGACAGGAGACAGTTGCCAAACCATTTTTAACTAGCGTTAGTCACGTGCACTTGTGTGGCCGTTAGACACTGTGCTGTGCTTAGAGTGAACGGTTTGAAAATAGCAGCAGTTGCCTGTGATCCTGTTCAAAAAGCAGTAATTTTGTCACCGATAGTCGGTGAGAAATAAACAGAAAAACAATTTGGAACTCTTCTGCTCACTGTGGCTTCAGGCATTCAGGCTCGGAGATGCCAGAAATGGCCGTGAGTGAAAATGAAATGATTTCACTACTTCAACAAGTTAGAAGCTACAAAGAGCTTGAAAGCATCAGCAATCATCTTGAATGTTACAATGAAAATGGAGATTTGGAGGATGCAATCATTGAAAACATTGCATGAAGGCAGTCCATTATTTGCAATGATTACAGTCGATCAAAAGAAAGATGGCAGCGTACACTGGATGAATTCCTCCGTCAATAACTACGAGGAACCACTACTCAATTTTATAGTACTGTAGTAGTGTTGGGAGTATTCTAATTTGTTCTATATCTCATTTAAATGCATAATTTGTTCCTCAGTTTGTCTTCTTTTTATACCTTTTTAACTATTTCCATGAAATTTCAGCTAATTTGGGCAGCCACTAATTGGGCCAAACTGTACTGGTTCTGATGTGTCCTAATTAACCAGAATCCACTGAATTATAAGGACATGGGCTCAAAAATGACCAGTTATGACAATATAGCTGAGTACTTAACAAGATCCAGTGTAGGCTCCTGTCAACGGTTTTACATCCCTCTGCGTGAATATCACTCTTTCATTTTCACCACTCACCCTCCATACGCTCCAAACGTAAAGCTCCTTTTCCGCCTCTCCATCTTTTATCCCTGGAACAGATTTGTAGTGATGGATCACCGAGGGGGAAGGTAGATCGTCCCTTGAGGATGCCAGTGAGTGAGTATATTCCACACGGCCCGCTTCCTCAAGAATCAACTGCTGCCATTCAGCCAGAAAGGAGAAGTTCAAAGCTGCATTTCCTGTATCTCATAGCAACAGCTACACTCCTGTCAACCAGAACTTCTCAGTGTAAATCACCAGCAATCATCCTCTTCCACTCGCAACTCAGAGTGTAAATCGTATCGTCTGGCCCCACTGCTCCGAATCCCTCCCAATGCAGTTTCTCACCCACATCAACTTGTTAAAATCAAAGCAATTTTATTATTTATTTAGGACCAGGGACAGTATGTCTATTCATTATCAGTAGAGAAAATGTGCATGATAATCAGCCAATTAATTCGTAGATAGTTGCAGATAGAAGCAGCCTTGTTTCAAATCCGACAGCAATGTTAACACGTGCTCTTCAGCATTCAAAAATCACATATCGCTCTAACCTCATATTTTCAAAGTGTCAGACCAGACACAGTCTGCTTTGTTTGAAGAAGCGGTGTACAGTAAATTCTGAATACCATTCTTTGTCTGGTCCTTGTAAGACTGTAAAGCCGAAAACGCTTTTTACAAATTAACTGTACCAGGCACCAGACTGCGTCCCACAAAGGCAGAGGTCGGTCGTTTCCGGCGAGGTTGCTAAATGCAGCTCTCCCTAGTGTGCAGTAAACGTTGAATTTCCCCATCAAAGTCAGTGTGCTGATGCCCTGCGCTCGCAAGCCATTTTACTTGCATTTGCCACCGTGCACATGTGCAGAACGAGCTCTTTTGTTGAGTGACATGCTCGCCAGATACTTCATTTACAGATCAAAGAGCTTTGCAGACAAAGACATCTGACGTCACCGGTCTGGGCTCTCCCATGCTCCCAAGAGGGCCATAAGTGCAGTGAAATCATGTGCCTTGAAATGCACTCAGTGGCCGCTTTATTAGGTACACCTGCACACCTGCTCTTTAATGCAAATACCTAATCAGCCAATCATGCGGCAGCAACTCAATTCATATAAAAATCCAGACATGGTCGAGAGTTTCAGCTCTTGTTCAGACCCATCATCACAAAGCAGAAGAAATGTGATCTAAGTGACTTGGAATGAATGTGGTGCCAGATGGGGTGGTTTGAGTATCTCAGAAGCTGCTGACCTCCCGGGATTTTCACACACACCAGTCTCTAGAATTTCCAGAGAATGGTGCGAGAAACCAAATACATCCAGCAAGTGGCAGTTCTGTGTGGGAAAACACCCTGTTAATGAGAGAGGTCAGAGGAGAATGGCCAGACTGACAGGAAGGTGACAGTAACTCAAATAACCACACGTTACAACAGTGGTGTGCAGAAGAGCATCTCTGAATGCACAACACGTCAAACCTCGAAGCAGATGGGCTACAGCAACAGAAGACCATGAATGTACTCTCAGTGACCATTTTATTAGGTGCAGGAAGTACCCAATAAAGTGGCCTCTGGATTAGAAACATTTTTCTGACTGCTGCACCTTGTCTTGTCGTTACCTGCACAGTGGGGTTACAGACCTATGAAAGGTGGGCTTTAGAGCCTCATGTCTGCACTTCAGGTTGGTCATTGAGCATTGAGTTTCACAGTGCATAAACAGGCCACTCAGCCCATCCAGTTCATGCTGATTAAGATTCTCATTTCAGCAAGTCCTATCTGTCAGACCTAGTCCAGAATCACTTCCTCTGGCAGGTCTTTCCACATACTGGCCACCCTCCTGGTGGAAAGTATTTCTCCTCAGGTTCCTATTGAATCTCCCCCCACCCACCTTAAAACTATGTCCTCTATTTTGTGATTCGTCCACCCTGGGGAAAAGGCTAAGTGTTCAGAATCAGAATCACATCAGGTTTAATTCTGCAGACATATGTCATGAAATTTGTTGTTTTGTGCCAGCAGTACGATAATAATAAAAACTATAAATTACAAGAAGAAATATATAAAACATTAAATTAATTAAGTAGTGGGAAAAGAGAGCAAAAAATAGAAAAACAAATAGTGAGGTAGAGTTCATGAGTTCAATGCCCATTCAGAAATCTGATGACGAAGGGGAAGAAGCTGTTACAAACATGTTGATTGTGTGTCATCAGGCTCCTGTACATTCTTCTTGATAGTGGGAATGAGAAGAGAGCACGTCCCGGGTGGTGAGGGTCCTTAATGATGGATGCTGCCTTCTCGACACAATGCCTTTTGAAGTTGTCCTTCATGCTGGGGAGGCTAGTGTCCATGATGGAGCTGGCTAAGTCTATGACCTTCTGGAGCTCTTTCCAACCTGTGCAGTGGCCCTTCCATACCAGACTGTGACGCAACCAGTTAGAATGCTCTCCATGGTACATCTGTAGAAATTTCCGAGTCTTTGGTGACGTATTCCTGATGAGATATAAACACTGTCGTGCCTTCTTTGTAATTACATCAATATGTTGGGCCGAGGATAGATCTTCAGATACATTGACATCCAGGATCTTGAAATTGCTCACCCTTTCCACTCGATGAGGACTGTTGTGTGCTCTTTTAACTGCCCCTTCCTAAAGTCCACAATCATTTCCTTGGTCTTACTGATGTTGAGTGCAAGGACTTTGCTGTGACACCACTCAACCAGCTGATCTACCTCACTCCTGTATGCTTCCTCATCACCCTATCTATAATCCCTCGTGGTTTCCTACAACTCAGTAAAGTCACACCTCATTCTCTGATGTTCCAAGGAGTAGAGTCACAATTTGCTCAACCTCCCTCTATAACTTAGCCCTTGGGTCTTGGTAACATCTTCGTAAAAAATTTTCTGCACTCTTTCAAGCTTAGTGGCATCTTTCCAAGAGTAGAAAGACCAAAACTGAACACTGTATTCCTCATCAACATCTTTTACAACTACAACACAACACCCCAAGTCCTGTACTCAAAGCCCTGAATGATGAAGGCTAGCAGGCAAAAAGCTTCCTTCACCACCCTGTCTACCTGTGACGCCACTCTCAAGGCTTCTGTAAACCAAGGACCCTCTGTTCTAGAACACTGCCTTGTTCACTGTGAACGTCCCACCCTCATTCATCTTCTCAACATGTAACACCTCACACTTATCTGAACTAAACTCCATTTCAACGCACACAAAATCATAGAGGAACTCAGAAGGTCAGGCAGTATCTATGGTGGGGAATAAACAGTTGACATTTTGGGCCAAGAACCTTCACTGGGACTAGAAAGGAAGGGTGAAAAAGCCAGAATAAAAGGTGGGGGAGGAGAAAGAGGACAAGCTGGCAGGTGATAGGTGAGACAAGGTGAGAGGGAAGGTGTGTGGGTGGGGGAAGGTGATGCACCAAGAAGCTAGTAGGAGATAGATTGAAGAGATAAAGGACTGAAGAAGAAGGAGTCTGATAGAACAGGAGAGTGGACCATGGGAAAAAGGGAAGGAGGTGAATGGTAGGTGGGGCAAAAAGAGAATGAGGAACCAGAATAGGGAATGGAAAAAGAGAGGAGGAGGAGAGAAATTGATTCTCTTGCTGTCAGTTTAGAGGCTACCTGGAGGGAATATGACATGTGGCTCTTCCAACCTGAGAGTGGCAGTGGAGGAGTCCATGGATTGACACGTCAGAATGGGAATGGGAAATGGAATTGAAATAGATGCTAACTGGGAAATCCGGCTTGTTATACCTGACAGAATGAAGGTGTTTGACTTTCAGAGGTCAAAGCCAATGGCTGGAGTCATGGCTGTGAGTACAATTACGTGCTGTGTGTTGTCTCTTTGTAAGCAGCCCCATTCCTTTTCATTGAACACAGAACATAGAACATACAGCAGAGTCCGTGCCCTTTGGCCTGTAGTTTTAAACTACTCTAAGAGCAATCTAACCCTTCCCTCCTACACATTATTCTATCATCCGTGAGTCTATCTAAGAGTTTCTAAAATGTTCCTAATGACTTCGTCTCTAAACCACTGATGGCAGGGCATCCACACACCCACCACTCTGTGTGTAAAATCCTTTTACATTAGACCATAAAACATTATAATCATTCTTCCCATCGAGTCTGCTCCACCATTCCATCATGGCTGATTTATTAACCCTCTCAAACCCATCCTCCTGCCTTTTCCTCGTAACATTTGATGCTGTTCATAATCAAGAAAATATCATCCTCAGCTTTAAATATATCCAATGACGTGGCCTCAACAGTTATCCATGGCAATGAATTCCACAGATTCATCACCCACGGCTAAAGAAATTCCTTCTCATCTCTGTTCTGGATTCCGCCAGTCGTCACAGGTAAAACCCTCCCCATCACTGAGCACTTTGACATGAAACATTGTCATGGGGAAACAGCGTCCATCATCAGGGACCCCCACCACCCGAGTCATGCTCTTTTCTCACTGCTGCCATCAGAAAGAAGGTACAGGAACCTCAGGACCCCACCATCAGGTTCAGGAACAGTCATTACCCATCAACCAGCAGGCTTTTGAACCAAAAGGGATAACTTCACATACACATACACACACACACACACACACACACACACACACACACACACACACACACACTTTAATAATAAATTTGCTTGGAACTTTGAACTTAAAGGGAGGTCCTTCTATTCTGAGGCTGTGCCCTCTGGTCCTAGACTCCCACAATACAGGGCACCCTTTCCACGTCCACTCTATCCAGGCCTTCCAATATCAGACAGCTTTCAACAAGATCCTCCCTCATTCTTCGACAATCCAGTGAGTACATGTCCCTATACAATTATGCTGCCTTGTATTTACCATGTTATACATACATCTTCCTGCAGCTTTTCCAGCGGATACTTCGATGTCACTCTGCACTCGTTTGCAGTTTGCTTCAGTTACTTCCATGTTTGGGCTTATACCAGATGCAAATTTGAGGAAGGTTATTTGTGATCTAAGTTCATAATGAAATACAGAACTAAAAAAAACACATCAACAATTTCTTGTAAATCCAACCTCATCTAAAGATGAGCTTCAGTCCCCCACTTCTGAATAACCATTAGGTATTTCCTCTTTTCCAATCTCACCAGCCTTCTACTTCAGAGCATTGTAATTCAGTCATGATTTTCTGTGGCACAGAAGTGATTTTGACTAAAGATTGATGCAAGCAATGGAAGTATTTTGAAGCAATGCACATTAAGCACTGGAGGAACTCAGCATGTCTATGGACAGGAACAAACAGTCGATGTTTCCGGCTGCGACCCTTCCTGATGAAGCTCCTCCAGCATTTTGTGCATGCTGCTAAAAGAGTCACTGGCATTCCAAAGCAAACTACTGACAAACTTCTACTCATTCAGAACACCACTGTTAGACTTTTAACCAAAATCGGGAAGAGAGGACACATCCCTCCTGCACAAGCTACTCCGTATTGGTCTCCTGTGTCTTTTAAATTTGATTTTAAAGTTTTCATACTTGTTTTTAAAGCCCTTAATGATCTGGGACTGGAGTATGTCACAGAATCACTTTTGTTTTATAACCCTGCTCGAGCTCTCATTTCTTCTTCTGTCAGTCTCTTAAATTTAAACAATAGATAATTGGCAGGTCAGCTTTTTTGAAACATACTCCTAAACTGTGGAATTCTATAACTATAAGGGATGCAGACTCAGCTGACACTTTTAAACACCAGCTCAAAGCCCATTTTTTTAACCTGGCCTTTAACTATCATATTTTTGCCTTTTATTTTCGTGTTTGCACTTTATCCCATTGTAAAGCTCTTGGAACTACATCGCCTGTGTGGAAAGTGCTCTATAAATAAGTTCTTATTATTATTATTATTTATAATGGCAGTTTTTTTCAGTTAGAAACAAAAACATGCAACAATTTAAACCACTCATTCCTAGCTTTGGCAATCATCTCCTTCCACTCTTGCTCTCCGAACTTCCTCATTCAGTTTCAATTTTAATTTTGTCTAACTTTGTTTCCTAATTGATTCCAGTAGTTTGCTTTCCATCTCCAGAAAAGACCATCTATTGCACTGCCTGGATCAAAGGCATAGACCGAAGCTCACGAGGTTTAAGAAGGGCACAGTCAAAGTGTTTATATGTCACCATCTATTACCCTGAGATTCACTTGCTTGTGGCTCTTTACAGGGAAATTAAGAAATAGAGATATTATGAAAAGCCATAAATAAATATAGACTGACAAGCATGCAACAGAAGACAAATTGTACAAATAAATCCTGAGTACCTGAGTTATTGTACGTGTGCCTGTAGGTTGTGAAATTAGGTCAGTGTCGGGGTGAGTGAAGTTATCCACACTGGTTGAGGAGCCTCATGTTTGTACTGTTCCTGAGCTCCTGTGCTTCCTTCCTGATGGCAGCAGCAGGTACTGTAGAAAGCATGTGGTGGGCATCCTCACTTGTGGCAGTGCTCCACCAGTGGTGGAGAGAGTTTGCCTGTGATGGACTGGACCATGACCATTACTCTCTGTAGATGTTCATGTGTTCATTCTGCTTTCTCCTTTGCAACCAGCAAAGCGATTATCGACATTTGTAAAATGCTCATGTACATCTATTCTGGGACCAATGACAGATATTGCTTACCCCGAGAAAACTGCTATTCAGAGGACGGTACAGAAATATCTTCGAGTCTGCTTACTGGAAGCCTGTTTACTCCACCATAGGTGTAGGCTCTGCGACAGTGTAATGGTTAGTGCGACACGACTACAGCTTGGGGTGCTGGAGTTCAATTCTGACACCACCTGTGAGGAGTTTGTATGTTCTCCCCGTGATCACGTGGGTTTCCTCCCACAGTCCAAAGATGTACCGGTTAGTAAATTAATCGGTCATTGTAAATCGACCTGAGATGACACTAGAGTTAAATCAGAGGCTGCTGCTGGTGCCACTTGCTGTATCTCTAAAAAAGTAAATAAACCACAGTCTACTGACCAAATTTGTACATCACTGTTTTAACCTGTAAGGACTGTGTTACGTCCGTAGCCCCCTCCTTTGTGAGAATCGCCAGATCACTGTTGGGTTGAGTCAAACGGGGGGCCCAAGACATGAGGGGGAGACGTGCAGGATGTCACGTTTCTCCCCCCCCCCCCCCCATAGTGATGTAAAGCTACGGGACATGGCCATTGTCTCTTGGAGACAGATTTGTGGATTGAGATGCTCTGCTACGTGGACGCCCTCAGGCAAAGTGGGCTGGTTGAGAGAGAGATTGCATCACCCCAACCTGATTGACATCTACTACCCTAAGATAAAAGGGGGGCTGTAGGGACAGCCCTTCAGACGCACCAGAAGAAACACTAGCGATCCCGTAATAGCGGGAAGCCATTTGAAGGAAGCCACGTGCGTTCGGTTCCCTTGCCTGGGGGCTGGTGGCTGGTACCACGGAAAATGACTTGGAACTAACAACAGGGAACCAACTCCCCCCGACTCAACGGATTGGCCTCATAAAAGACCCGGGCAAGTTTAAAACCGTCTCTCTTAAACCCAAAGAGCTGCAGCTTGAACGGACAATGACTTTTATCTTTCCATCGGACAATACAATATCCCCTAGACAAACGATAGAGCTATTGCTTATTGATGATTATTATTATACATGCGTTTTTAGATTGAGTATTGACGACGTATATTATCTGAATGTCTGTATTAATCTTATTTTTGTGACCCTTTATAAATAAAGACTTTTAAAAATAGTACCATCAGACTTCAACGGACCTTTGCTGGTAAGTGATCCAGTCATGGGAATTTCGTAAGGACTGCAGTTGGGGAATAGCAGTAGCTGCCAAAGCAATTAACAGAAGCCAGGTCATTGAAGCAAAAGATATGAAAGTTAACATCGTCACCAAACAACTGACAACTCACACTCGTGCTTCACTCCTACTTTACTCGTGCACAAGGGGAAAGCCTGGCCCTTGTCACCAAACTGTTCTGAAGTTTAGAATCATGGAGTAGGTTCTTTGGCTTACCTAATCTGCCTAGTCCCATCGACCTGCATATGGACCATACCCCTCCCATCCATGTATCTACCCCGTTTCTCTTCAACTTTGAAATTAAACCCATATCTGTCACTTGAGCTGGCAGCTCATTTCACATTCTCACCACCTTCTGAGGGAAAGTTTCCCCTCATGTTCCCCTTAAACATTTCACTTTTCATCCTGAACCCGTGACCACTAGTTGTAGTCACACCCACCTTATCTGAAAAAGTCTACTTGCATTTACCCTACCTATACACTTCATAATAATACACCTCTATCAAATCTCCCCTCAGTCCTCTATGTTCAAAGGAATAAAGTCTTAACCATTTCAACCCTTCCCTATAACTCAGATTCCCCAGTCCCAACAATATCCTTGTAAATTTTCTCTGCACCCTTTCAATCTTATTGAGATCTCTCCTGTAGGCAGGTGACCAGAACTGCACACAGTACTCCAAATTAGGCCTCGCCAATGTCTTATACAATTAATTTCAAATAACATCCCATCTCTGTATGAACAAGAAATGCCGTTTGTATACAGAAATTGACTACTTGTGTACAAATATTGATCCAATAGAACCTTGCTGCAGATCTGAATCTTATCATTTGCATTTTATTTATTATACATATGTCACGTGTCAGTAACCAATTAAATCCACATATTAACAATCAACAGTACTTGAGTTTTAGTAAGATAACTGTCCAATAGTAAGTATTGGCATATAATCCTCAGTTTGCATCTTTATCTTGTCTTGTTCTGCTTGGTGGCCTTGAACAGAAAGACTGTACAAGCGTTAGGCTTTCGAGGGCCATGTTGACCTTGGGTGACTGCACCCTGTCTGCGCACTCTCTGTCAGCTAGTCATCTTGACTGTCGCCTTAGTGAACTTCCGCACAGAGAAAATCTACACAAAGAATCTGCACTCAGTGCAGTTAGCACAACATTTTAACCCTTTTATTGCTGCAGTTTCCACAGTTTGATAAATGTCCTTCACCATATTGTGTATGTTGAACAAATGTGGGTTGTTTTCCAAAAGAGCCAAGCGAGGTCTTGGTGCCTGTTGGTCAGATCTGGTGACGAGGCCTTCTGAAAGATGGTTTGGACTCTCTGCTCTGGTAGCCACACCACATAACCCAGAATGTCTCTATCCAGCAGCACCTTCCACACTGACCACCGCCTGAACTCTTCCACAAAAGACAAGTAGCGCAGCGACATCCACTGACTGGGGAATTGCATGGTACAGGGGCCTGGACTATCCAGCCACAGGTAGAATCTCAGAATGTAGTGACACTGGTTAGACTGGTGCTGATGAGTTGGAGACCCAGCCGCATCATCTTTCTGGGACTGAGTCAGTCCGTAAAGGGAGGGCCGAAACATTTGACCTGGTGCTGCTGTGTGTAACTGCTAATGGTCCTTGACAGGTTGAGCTGACTGAACCTCCGGTAACCTCAAAACACAGGCACTGGTTCCACTTATTTCATGACAATTAAAAGTTATTCAAACAGAACATGTCAAACTCTGGAAAAAGATATTAATTGGGTGATAAAGTGTCCTTCAGAAGCAACTCTAGACAGGATGGAGTGGCAGAAAATTTTGAAGTTATTGCTTGTTTTGTCTTTTCCATTATCCACTATACAATACTTAGAATGCACTTTTAAATATAAAGTTGAATCAGGCAAACAAAATTATTCAACCAGCTAATTAAACGCGGTGTAATTTTCTGACGGTGTTCCTGTAGGGTTCATGCTCATCAGTTATTGACTATTTGATGTGTCGAAGCTCCCAGGCAGCAAATGTTTTTTTTTTGGAAAGGGCTCGTTCACATTCACAGAGTTTCCTGAGGTTAAATACTTCTGCTGCTTTCCTCTTAATGACACTTGACAGTCTAGTTGGTTCAGAATGTTGACTTCTAAAAGTCTCCTGAACACAGCCAACATGAAGCTACATTTTAAACTAGAAGAGCTTTCTAAGTGGTTTTAACTTGTTGTTTGCCCAGGAGTCGCACTGCAGGACTCTCAGTTGGCCCCAACGAAGCTCTTGTGCAGGAATTTCTCAGTGGTTTTATCTAGTTGCCTCAGTCCTTTCAGTTGGCCTAACCTGAAGCTCTTGAGCTAACGCACGTATCAGCTCATTGCCAAGAAGTTCCTCTACCAGTTTTTCTGAGGAGGAGTAAGCCTGGCTAAATTAACCCACTAATGACAGAGCAACACACACAAAAAGCATGAGGAACTCAATAGGTTGGGCAACATCTACAGAAAGGAATAAAGAGCTGATGATTTAGGCCGAGACCCTTTATCAACTTTGCCTCCAACTTCCACCCTGCCCTTAAATTCAGTTGGACTATTTCTGACATGTCTCTCTCCTTTCTCAATTTTTCTGCCTGCATCTCTGTAGACAGACTATCTACTAATACAAAGTAGCCCTGAGGGACTCCACACGAAATTTCAGGTCTTTATTCCTTCCCTCCGGTATTCTGTGTGTGCCATTCTGGATTTCCTGCATCTGCAGAATCCCTGCTGTTGATAACCAACTAATGAGGGAATTTTAGTCATCAACATTACACAACCTTGAGGCTCTCGTCCCATACAAGTGTGTCCAGAGCTATTTATGCTTTGCTATTCTATTCAATTGTGTCCGGTGCTCCCAATGCAGATTCTTCTACATTGGAGAATTCCGTCGTAAATTGGGGGACCACTTCGTTGAGCACCTCCCCTCCATATGCCCAAAGTGGAACATCCCCATGGCCAGACATTTTAATTCTGATTCTATTCCCATTCTGACATGGTGGTCCATGGCCGAGCAACATCCTATTTCTATACACTTTATATTATACACCTTATTAATAAGAGTGTCTGGGTAGCCCGCAACCTGATGGCATAAATATCGATTTCTCCTTCTGGGAAAAAAATCCCTCCCCCTCCTCCCTCTTCTATTCCCCACTCTGGCCTCTAACCTCTTCTCACTTGCCTATTATCTACCCTGGATCCCCTCCTCCTTCTCTTTCTCCTATGGTCCACTCTTATCTCCTATTAGATTCCTTCCTCTCCACCCTTTCCGCCCACCTGGCTTCACCTATCACCTTCTAGCTGTCCTCCTTCCCCCTCAGCCCTTCTTTTTGTTCTGGCATCTTCTCCCTTCTTTTCCAGTTCTGATGAAGGGTCTCGGGCCGAATGTTTGTTTACTTCCATAGATGCTGCCTGACCTGCTGAGTTCCTCCAGCATTTTGTGTGTGTTGCTCTGGATTTCCAGCATCTGCAGAATTTCTTGTGTTTACGTTTTGCTATTTAGAATTAATTTACTACATAGAACACACAAAAGGCTAAACAATATTTACAATTAACTAGTTCCCAGAAAATTACTGTAAACTCAGTCCATCCACACTTAACAAGTATCTGGTGATTATCAGTAGTTGAAACCTTATGATACAAGGGCATTCATTTAGAACGGGGATGAGGAGGAATTTCTTTAGCCAGAGGATAGTGAATCTGTGGAATTCATTGATGTGGAAGCCAAATCATTAAGTATATTTAAAGTGGAAATTGATGGATTGATGGGTAGAAAGCAGGAGAATGGGTTTCTATCAGCCATGATAGAATGGTGGAGCAGAATTGATGGGCCAAATGGCCTAATTCTGCTCCTATGTCTTATGGTGTTAATATCAAAGTGGCAAGCCTTTAGTTTGGGAATTGCTAAATAAATTATGTCAGTTTGTGTGAACTTCACAGACTACCATCTTTCGAAGTGGAACATACTTACCCTTGTCTATTCTTATATTCTTGGGATCCTCAATTAGAAACAGTATAGAAGCAAACATGTCCTCATGATAACCCCACCTCAATGATAGTGGAGACCAGAGTGCAATTACCTAAAGATAAGGCTGAAGTACCTACATCAGAGTGACAAGAGGATGATCTGCTGTATCTTGGCTTTCCGAGTTTCCTGACTGTTAATCCCCCACACCAACCTACCAACTCTATCAGCCAAGCAACCGTTCCCTTATATGGCAAAGGCTATGGGATCATATTCTGTCTGGGTAGCCTCTACCCTGAACATTGATTTTTCCAACTTCAGGTAATCTCTGCCGCCTTCTTCTTCCTCTCTTTCCCATTCTGATTCACCTTTGACCTCTTCTCTTCTCCTCTGCTGCCCGTCACATCCCTCTGGTGCCTCTCCTCCTTCCCCTTCTCCCATGGTCCACTCTCCTCTCCCATCAGATTCCTTCTCCTTCAGCCCTTTACCTCTTCCACCTATCCCCTCCCAGCTTCATACTTCATCCCTCTCCCCCACCTACCCACCTTCTCCTCTCCTGGTCTCACCTATCACCTGCCAGCTTGTACTCCTTCCCTTCTCCCCATCTTCATATTCTGGCAACTTGCCCCTGCCTATCCAGCCCTGGTGAAGGATCTTGGCCTGAAATGTCAACTGTTTATTCCCCTCCATAGATGTTTCCTGACCTGCTGAGCTCCTCCTGTGCTTGTGTGCATTGTTCCTGATTTCCAGCATTTGCAGAATCTCTTGTGTTTAACAATACATTCAGTAGTGTTAACTTATTTTTTTAAGAGCATGCTACCATAGCTACTTGTGTGTTACCCTGGAGCAATAACCCTTTCATTGTTTGAGGGACTTCCCCACCCAACTCCGATCTTCTCTGCGATAGTGGGCAGAGCCCAGACTGCGATCCTTCCCCACCGATCCCTTGCATTTGCTTCAGTGAGTCCCTCAGCACATCTTCCTGCAGCCTGGGCTGTGCCATTTGGCAGAATTCCCTTATGGAGACAGCTTACTGTGCTGGGAGAACAGGTTTCCAGTATGGAATGAGGTAAATGGGGGGTGTTGCAGCTCTGTCGATGCGGGCTTTTGTTGTCCTCAGATGACACTGAAGGTTGGGGATAGCAACACATTGACAGGAAATGTAGAAAAGGCAGAGCAGTGCAGAAGATTTAGCAGTAAACTGCAAAGTAACAAGCCAAGATGGACTGCAAAACAAGAGAGTACAGATACAGGACACGACAAGGCAACAGGTTCAGAGCAATTGGTTGAGGCTGGCAGGTTTGATGGATGAACAAAGGACTGTGGATAAGAGTTTGGTTTAAATAGGCTGCAAGCGATGAAACAAGTGGCAGGTGACTTCAGTTAGCTGTGTGAAGACTGGGAGTTGTCTACTTGTGCAGGCCTGACATAGATGCATAACAGACCCATGACACAGCAGTCCTGTGACCAAATACACCTTCAAAAGGGTTGAAGGACCTCTGTGCCTTGGCAGAATTAAAACCCTTTGATACAGTGCAGTTCTTATCCATGCAAGTACCCTGCACCCATTTAGTGAAGTAAATTTAATGCAGGCATCAGGCCTACACATTGGAATTGGATTTTCATTGTCTATTCAGCATAGTGACCAGCCTATACTAGTGCCCGACTACAGTGCAAAATCTTATAAATCAAACACAACACTCAGTAACAATTCAGACATCTCAAATTCAAGTTCAAGTTCACTTTGTCATTCAACCGTACGTATGTATACAGCCAAACGAAACAATGTTCCTTCAGACCAAGATGCACAACACAGGGCATATAATTCACACGCATAACACATAAAAAGTAATATTACCACAAATAACTTAATAAATAATGAGATGCATATACAATACAGTCTAATGCTACTGGCACTTCATACATGATGGGGCCTGGGCGGAGGCAGGGAGTTCAGCAGTCTTATGGCCCGGTGGAAGAAGCTGGTCTCCTTCCTTACAGTTCTTGTCTGCGTGCTATGGTTGCTCCCGCCTGATGGTGGGGCAGGGATCAAAGAGATTGTGGACGGATGGGAGGGATCATTGACAATGCTAAGGGCCCTGTGTACGCAGTGCTCCCTATAAATATCGTTTATGTTTTATTTTACTTACAGATACAGCAAGGTAACAGGCCCCTCCAGCCCAACGAGCCACTCACACCCGTGTCACCAAATCAGAGTTGCCAAAGCTCCATCACCACATTAAGTAGTCACAGGCCAGGGATTCAAAGGTTCAAAGATTTATTCATTTTGGAAGAATACAACTCTGAAATTCTTCTGTTTGCCAGGTAGCCACAAAACGAAGAGAGGCAGCACAACAATCAACCCCCAAATCCCACCTCCCCACAAGGTCACAGTCGACAGCTCATGACATTCATAAGTTACATCGCGGGATGGACAAGAGAACGTTTTGAATAGCTGAGCAGAACTTCTCAGATTTAAGACAGATGAAGACCACGATCGTCCACATCATACCGCAGGGCACAGAATGATGATGATTATAATACTAACATAACTAAAGAGAATTTCGCTTTATTTGTCAGTATTGTACATCAAAACAAACAGTGAAATTCACTTCACTCACCAACATCGTCCGAGGATGTGTTGGGGCAGCCTGATGCTTCCAGTGCTGCTACAGTTGCCCTCAACTTACTAACCACAACTCGTATGTTTTTGGAATGTGGGGGGAACCGGAGCATCCAGAGGAAAGCCGCTGGACCATGGGGAGAACGAGCAAACTCCTTGCTGACAGCGGTGGAAATTGAACCAGCATCACTGGAACAGTAATAGTGTTAAGCTAACCACTACACAACTGTGAGGAGTCAACGATATGGTTGGGTCTGGAGTCTCTTGTGGTCTGACCGTGAATGGGTTGTGTGCTTCCTCTTGAAGGATATTAGTGACCAATAGTTATTATCAATAACATGAGCTTTAATGGCAGATCTGTTTTAGGTTTTTCAATTTAAATTTGTAATAATTTTATGCTAACTGTCACTGTACCATTCCAACCCTGACACTAATGTTGCAAGAAACCTCATTTTGCCCAGGAGGCCTTGTGTTATATTTACCAGAAATATTGTTTCTAATCTTTCATTGATTCTGTTATGGTATTGTTCTATTGCCTATTTATTGAGAATGCCCGCAAGAAAATGAATATGATGACATTCAAATGTACTTTGATAATAAATTTACTTTGACCTTTTTCTCAGAGACATTATCTTGGGAGAAATTATTTGGAAAAGGCTTGGGGAGCATTCTAACTGGCTGCATCACTGTCTGGTATGGGGGTGGGGTTACCACTGTGCAGGACTGAAATAAGCTGCAGAAAGTTGTAAACTCAGTCAGCTCCATCATTGGCACCGGCCTCCCCAGCATCAAGGACACCTTCAAGGAGTGAAGCCTCGAAAGGCAGCATCTATCATTAAGGGCCCCATCACTCAGGACATGCTCTCTTCTCATTGCTACCATCAGGAAGGAGGTACAGAAGCCAGAAGGCACACATCTGTGACTCAGGAAAAGCATCTTCTCCTCTGCCATCCGACTTCTGAATGGACAATGAACTTATGAACACTACCTCACTACTTTTATTTATCTTTTTGCACTACTTATTTCATTTAATCAGAATCAGGTTTATAAACCTGAGGTAGTGTTCATAAGTTCATTGTCCATTCAGAAGTCGGATGGCAGAGGAGAAGATGCTTTTCCGGAGTCACAGATGTGTGCCTTCTGGCTTCTGTACCTCCTTCCTGATGGCAGCAATGAGAAGAGAGCATGTGATGTGAAATTTGTTAACTTAGCAGCAGCAGTTCAATACAATACATAATCTAGCAGAGAAAAAAATAAATAAAATAAAACAATAATAAATAAACAAGTAAATAAATTACATATATTGAATAGATTTTTTAAAAATGTGCAAGAACAGAAATACTGTATATATGAATAAGTGGGGTATTGTCCAATGCTTCAAAGTCCATTTAGGAATCAGGTGGTAGAGGGAAAGAAGCTGTTACTGAATCGCTGAGTGTGTGCCTTCAGGTTTCTGTACCTCCTACCTGATAGTGAGAAAAGGGCATGCCCTGGGTGCTGGAGGTCCTTAATAATGGATATAATAATAATAACAACTATATATATATACGCACATATTTAACATTTTTAAGTGTGCATACACACACACACACACACACACACAGTACCTAATGTAATTTACAGTTTTTATTATTATGTATTGCAAAGTAGTGCTGTTGGAAAACAACAGATTTTACAACATATGCCAGTGATATTAACCCTGATTGTGATTCTAATTCCTTTAGTTCGGATTATCAACATAACCCATACCATCTCTGGCTCAGTTTTGAAAGGATTGTACAAACCCCATTTCCAGAAAAGTTGGGATATTTTCCAAAATGCAATAAAAACAAAAATCTGTGATATGTTAATTCACGTGAACCTTTATTTAACTGACAAAAGTACAAAGAAAAGATTTTCAATAGTTTTACTGACCAACTTAATTGTGTTTTGTAAATATACACAAATTTAGAATTTGATGGCTGCAACACACTTAACAAAAGTTGGGACAGAGTTAAAATGAGATTGAAAAGTGCACAGAATATTCAAGTAGCACCGGTTTGGAAGACTCCACATTAAGCAGGCTAATTGGTAGCAGGTGAGGTATCATGACTGGGTATAAAAGTAACGTCCATCAAAGGCTCAGTCTTTGCAAGCAAGGATGGGTCGTGGCTCACCCCTTTGTGCCAAGATTCGTGAGAAAATTGTTAGTCAGTTCTAAAGGAACATTTCCCAACGCAAGATTACAGAGAATTTAGCTCTTTCAACATCTACAGTACAAAATATTGTGAAAAGATTCAGAGAATTCAGAGACATCTCAGTGCGTAAAGGGCAAGGTCGGAAACCACTGTTGAATGCGCATGATCTTTGAGCCCTCAGGCGGTACTGCCTAAGAAACCGTCATGCTACTGTGACAATTATAGCCACCTGGGCTTGGGAGTACTTCGGAAAACCATTGCCACTTAACACAGTCCATCACTGCATCCAGAAATGCAACTTGAAACTGTATTACACAAGGAGGAAGCCATACATCAACTCTATGCAGAAACATCGGCGAGTCCTCTGGGCCCGATCTAATCTCAGATGGACCAAAAGACTGTGGAACTGTGTGCTGTGGTCAGATGAGTCCACATTTCAGCTAGTTTTTGGAAAAAACGGGTGTTGAGTTCTCTGTGCCAAAGATGAAAATGACCATCCTGATTGTTATCAGCGAAAGGTGCAAAAGCCAGCATCTGTGATGGCATGGGGGTGCATCAGTGCCCACGGCATGGGTGAGTTGCATGTATGTGAAGGTACCATTGACTCTGAGGCATATATTAGGATTTTAGAGAGACGTATGTTGCCATCAAGGCGACGTCTCTTCCCTGGACGTCCATGCTTATTTCAGCAGGACAATGCCAGACCACATTCTGCACAGGCTACAACAGCATGGCTTTGTAGACACAGAGTGTGTGCTTGATTGGCCTGCTGCCAGTCCAGATCTATCTCCTATTGAAAATGTATGGCGCATCGTGAAGAGGAGAATCAGACAACGGAGACCACGGGCTGTTGAGCAGCTGAAGTCTTATATCAAGCAAGAATGGACAAAATTTCCAATTGCAAATCTACTACAATTAGTATCCTCAGTTCCAAAACGATTAAAAAGTGTTATTAAAAGGAAAGGTGAGGTAACACAGTGGTAAACATGCCTCTGTCCCAACTTTTGTTGAGTGTGTTGCAGCCATCAAATTTTAAATTTGTGTATATTTACAATATACAATTAAGTTGGTCAGTAAAACTATTGAAAATTTTTTCTTTGTACTTTTGTCAGTTAAATAAAAGTTCACGTGAATTAACATATCACAGATTTTTGTTTTTATTGCATTTTTGAAAATATCCCAACTCTTCTGGAAATGGGGTTTGTATTCGAGCTTGTTTACAAAAGTCAGCAGTCCTTGAAAATAGAGTGATATCAGGAGATGGTTGCAATATTGGGAGGGAGGAAGGCTTTTGTCGACCTTTAAGATTTAGTATTTTTAGATTGCAGTTATGTAACTCAGTGTAGAAAATATCTCCAGGCACTTCCCAAAAGGGTACACATTACGCCAACGGAGTTAATCACAAGAGTGACATAGATCCTTTAAAGGCACAGTTTTAACAAAAGGTCTTAAAGGAAGATTGGGAAGTGGAGGGGAAGAGGTTTAGAGGAAATTCCATAGGACACAGCCTTGGAATAAGTCTAACCTCCCAAAGGAGGTGTACTTCTTTTTATATAAACACAAGATATTCCGCAAGTAGCACATACTCAGCAGGTCAGGCAGCATCTATGGAAGTGAATAAACAGTCGACGTTTTTTTCTGGATCCAGGACCATTCATCAGATGGATTAGTCTCGATGAAGGGTCACGGCTCAAACTGTTGACTGTTTATTCACTTCCACTGATGTTGCCTGACCTGCTGAGTTTCTCCCACGTTTTGTGCATGTTCTACTTTTTTTTAAAATTATTTAGAGATCCAGCACGGTAACAGCCACACCGCCCAATTCCACCCATGTGACCAATTAACCTAGTAATGTAGACATTCATCTTTGGAATATAGAGACATTAGCTTTCTTTGTCACAAGTACTGCACATCAAAACATCAGAATGCATAGTGAAATGTGTTGTGTGCCAGCAGCTGACACAGTCTGAGAACGTGCTGGGGGCAGCCAGAAGTGAAGCTATGCTTCTGGCGCCAATACAGCATGGCCACAACTCACTAACCCTTGGAACGTGAGAGGAAACCAGAGCACCCGGAGGAAATCTACGCAGTCACAGGGAGAATGTACAAGCTCCTTATACACAGCAGCAGGAATCAAATTCTGATAGGTAATCACTGGTGCTGTGCGTTACCATGGGAAGTCAACGACGTGTTTGGGTCTGAAGTCACTTGTGGATAGACTGTGAATTGATGGCACAATTTCTTCCTGAACGATATTAGTGACCGATAGTTATCATTAACTGGAAGAGCTTAAATGGCAGATCTATTTTTGTTCTTTAAATTTTCCTGTCACCACAGTGGGATTTGAGTTCCTTGCCCTAGATCAGGGGTTCCCAACCTTTTTTATGCCATGGAAGCTTACCATTAACCAAGGAGTCCATGGACCCCAGGGTTTTGAATACCTGTTGCTGTTAAATTAATTAAAAGTCTTCCATCTGAAACATTAACTTTATCACTTATCCCACAGATGAGGCATCCATCATAGGACCCCAACAACCCAGGCGGGCCCTCTTCTCATTGCTACCATCGAGGAGGAGGTACAGGGGCCTGAAGACACACACTCAATGTTTCAGCAACAGCTTCTTCCTCTCTGCCATCTGATTTCTGAACCCATGAGCACTATCTCATTATTTTTGCTTTATATTTGAACTGGTTATCTAAATATTTGTTCTACAGTATATTTCTTGTAACTTATATTTTTTATATATTGCAATGTGCTGCTGCTACCAGGAAACAAATTCCATGACAAATGTCAGTGATTAAACGGATTCTGATACCATCCATTATATATAAAATTGTTGCCCCTCAAACTCCTATTAAGTCTTTCCCCTTTGTGCAAAAATATTTGCCATTTACCTGTTGTCTTTAATTTTACAACTTTTTAACCTTTACGCTGCAAACTTTATCTTCCTGGTTTTGAAAGTGTGTTGCATAAATGTTGAAAATAGAAGCAGAATAATGGTGAAAGGTGAAATGCTTAAGGGGAACACGAGGGGGAACTTCTTCACTCAGAGGGTGGTAAGATGTGGAACGAACTGTCAGCGGAAGTGGTGGATGTGGTGTTGATTTTGACATTTAAAAGAAACTTAGGTAAGTGGTTCAGGTATGGTGGGTAATGGCCCAGATACAGATTGATGGGACCAGGCAACACAATGGGTTGGCATGGACTAGATGGAGCAAAGGGCCTGTTTCTTTGCTGTAGTATTCTATGACTCTGAATGTTTACTGAGGAGCTGAGGTGCCAATTGCATTCTTACAGTGTTCCCCCTCACTACTACATGGGTGTGGAGACATAAGAGGTTAGAAATATTTTCACACATGAACAATAGCAGATGAAAATATTTTTTATTCTACTTCTAAGCTGAGTTGGCTCCAAGTCTTCAACAGTTAATACTTCATCACTCTTGACACAAGCAAACCAAAAGATTTAAGTTTTAAAACAAGTCCTTTTGTACTGAATTCAATACCAACAAATACAGAACGATCAGTGAAGAATCTGATCTCAGTAATACACACTCGGATGGATGTTATAACCAGGCGGGGTGGTTTGAGAATCTCAGAGACTACTGATCTCCTGGGGTTTTCATGCACAACAGTCTCCAGAGTTTATAGAGAATGGTGTGAAAAACAAAAAAAAACATCCAGTGAGCAGCAGTTGTGTGGGTGAAAACACCTTCGTAATGAGGTACGAATGGGCAGACTGGTTAAAGCTGACAGGAAGGATAGGCTACAGCAGCAGAAAACCATGAACACAGGCTCAGTGGCCACTTTATTCAAAATATTAATCTTGACTGGAGTTCAAAGGAGATGTGGCATTTGAACACAGTACTCCCACATTGTGTGTGTTGCTTTGATCTGCAGCTTTTCTTGTGATTGTGACTCCCATAGTTCTAAAAATGGAGTAACCATTTCACCACAAACTGATAAAAGAAATGCATTGTGATAAGAACTGAAAGTTTTGAAAAGCTGTTCACTTACTCAAAAAAAAAGTTGTACAGGAATTAATTATAGGGCTGTTTTCGAGCTGTATCTCTGTGGTAAACTATGTATACCTGTCTGGACATGCCCCTCTGCTGACTGCTCCTGTGGCTCCTCCCACAGACCCCTGTATAAAGGCGATTGGGGCACTGCTCCTTCCTTAGCCTCCGAGATGTCGTGCTCACTTTTTGCTGCTAATAAAAGCCTATCGTTCACTTCATGTCTCCGAGAGTTATCGATGGTGCATCAATCTCTAAATACATAAAAATGCTGGAGCGAGTCAGCAGGGCAAGCAGCGTCTCTGGAGAAGAATAAACGTCAACGTTTCGGGCTGAGACTCTTCAGCAGGACCTGAAACATCAAATGTTTATTCCCTCTCCATCGATGCTGGCTGACCTGCTGAGTTCCTCTAGCGTTTTATGTGTTCCTTTGGATTTCTGCTATCTGCAGAATCTCGTGTTCGGAATATGCAGGAATCTCCCCACAGTGTGACAATCCCAGCACCATCAGATCCAAATTAATGTGCTCCGTTGACTTCTCATCCCACCCTCAATGTTGGGACAAACTGTTGATGTTTTAGGCCGAGACCCTTCATTAGGACGGGAAAGAAAGGGGAAGAAGCCAGAATAAGAAGGGAGCGGGGGAGGAATACAAGTGATAAGTGAGTTGGAAGAGAAATTAAATAAGAAGCTGGGAGGTGACTGATAGAAGAGGTAAAAGCCTGAAGAAGGAATCTGATAGGAGAGAAGTGGACTACGGGAGAAAGGGAAGGAGGAGGGGCACCAGAGGGAAGTGATGGGCTGGAGAGAAGAGAAGAGGTGAGAGGGGAGCCAGAATGAGGAAAACAAATAGTAATTTTTTTATGTCTTGAATTGTACTGCTACCAAACTGTATTGCTTTCTAAATGAGCAACATTCTCCACAATACCTGAGGTTAATATTCAATTCTTACGCCCTTCCACTTCAAGGTTCGATGTGTTGTGTATTCAGAGATGCTCTTCTGCACACCACTGTTGTAACGTGTGGTTATTTGAGTTACTGTCACCTTTCTGTCAGCTTGAACCAGTCTGCCCATTCTACTCTGACCTCCGTCATTTACAAGATGTTTTCACCCACAGAACTGCTGCTCCCTGGATGCTTTTTACTTATCACACTGTTCTCTATAAACTCGAGTCATTGCTGTGCATGAGAATCCCAGGAGATCAGCAGTTTCTGAGATACTCAAACCATATCGTTTGGAACCAACAATCATTCCACGGTCAAAGTCACTTAGATCACATTTCTTCCTCATTCTGATGCTCGGTCTGAACAGCAACTGAACCTCTTGATCGTGTCTGCATGCTTTTATGCATTGAGTTGCTGACATATTAGATACTTGTGTTAACAAGCAGGTGTACAGATGTACCACTGAGTTACATACTTTGATAATAAAATTACTTTGAACTTTAAATTCCTTCAAAATTCACAGAACAAGAAAACTCAGAGAGATAACATCTGGAAAATTCATTTAATGATCTATAGGCAAAAACTGATTACTTTCCCTGTATGTTTGCCTGAAGTCTGAAGGGAATGTTATAGAGCACGAGAAAGAGTGTGACCCCCGGAGTCGAGTAGGGACTGTCCACATGTTCTGGTGCAGTGTGAGTAAGAGTAAGTGGTGGCTGTGGTTAGTGGTCGGGTCTTTTAGTTGTTCAGTCTTTCCTTTTGCAGTTGCCGCTTGTTCTCTGCGACACAGTGGGGATTGTTCTCATGTAGCGCAGTTCCCTTTTGAACAGATTTTTCCAGGAACATACCAAAAGAAGGACAATCTCATGAGGCGAATGTAAAAAGAGAGTCAGCAGCTTCAAATTACAACGTGTGAACATCTCAGGTCCTGGGCTTACTATGAAGATCACAAAGAAAATACGTCAGCATCTCCACTTTCTTAGAAACTGACAGTTACCAACTGCTCTAACAATGAGACCAGAAGACATAAGCTTCTACAGATGCACTGTTCAAAATATGTTGACTGGTTGAATCACTGCTTGGTGTGGAATTTCCACAATGCAAAAGGCAGTGGAAAGTAATGGCTGCAGCCTGGCCAATATGGAATTCACTGCCACGGGCAGCTGTAGAGGCCAAATCATTGGGTATATATAAAACTGAAGCTGATAGGATCTTCGTGTCAAAAGTTACGGGAAGAAAACAGGAGAAATGGGGTTGAGAGGGATAATAAATCAGCTATGATGGAGCAGACTTGATGGGTCAAATTGTCTAACTCCGCTCCTATGTCTTATGGTGTTAACCCTCCCCACCACTGACAGTATGAACAGGAGGCGTCTGACATCAAGGATCCCTACCATCTGGGCCATGCTCTCTTCGTTCTGCTACCAGCAGGCAGGAGGTTATAGCACCGCAGCTCCAGGTTCAGGAACAGCTACTTCCCTGCAGCCATCAGCTCCTTGAACTAACCTGCAAATCCCTAACTCTACCTCAACAAGGGAGCACTACCACCTCTTGCATTTCCATAGACTTGTCTCTGATTCTATCTTGTTACTTTTTGGATATGACGTCCTGCCTTTTTACAGTCTTTTTGCCACTACAGGGTGTAATTTTAGGTGCAAGTTATACGCAATGGCTACTTTGTTAGGTACACCTGCTAGTTAATGCAAATATGTGATCAGCCAATCATATTGCAGCAACTCAATGCATAAAGGCATGCAGACGTGGTCAAGAGGATCAATTATTGTTCAGACCAAACATCAGAATGGGAAAGAAATGTGATCGAAGTGACTTTGGCCATGGAATGATTGCTGGTGCCAGACAGGGTGGTCTGAGTACCTCAGGAACTGCTGATCTCCTGGGATTTTCAGGCATAACAGTCTCTGGAGTTTATAGAGAATGGTGTGAAAAACTAAAAATATTCAACGAGTGGCAGTTCTGTGGATGGAAATGCCCTGTTAATGAGAGGGATCGGGGAGAATGGTCAGAGAGGTTCAAGCTGACAGGAAGGTGACAGTAAATCACATCACCACAGGTTACAACAGTGGTGTGCAGAAGAGCATCTATAGATGCTGAACACGTTGAACTTTGAAGTGGGTGGGCTGCAGCAGCAGAAGACCATGAACTTACACTCAGTGGTCACTTTTGTTTTTAGGTACAGGAGATAACTAATAAAGTGGCCACTGAGTGTATTTCTGAGTAGTCTGTGTCACTGCTGGATGTAAGTTTTAAACTGTGCCTGTACCTCACCGTAGTTCTTTACATGATGATAAACTCAACTTGACTGTAAAGCAGTTATTAAAAATAAAAAGGCAAGAGGAAGGAACTTTCTGAAGATGAAAGGTTCATTGCAATTTCCTTAATTGTTTGTAATGAGGGGATTAGTTAAAGGAGAGAGGGCAGTCAGGTTCAGGAATAGTTGTTGCCTGGCAACCATCTGGCTCCTGTAACGGCTTCAGGCCTCTCTGCACTAACCGATGCCACAGCCCATGGACTCACTTTCAGGGACTCTGCAACTCGTTCTGGATATTATTAGTTTACTTTTTTTTAAACTATATGTACTATTTGTCCGTGTTGAGTGATAGTCTTTGTTGGGTGGGGTTTTCCAGGGTTCTATTGTGTTTCTTTGCTTTGTGGCTGCCTGCAAGAAGACGAATCTCTAGGTTGCATGTGGTCTACATACCTCGATAATAAATTTACTTTGAACTTTGAACACTGAAGACAGATTTAGAAGCTGAATTCAATCTCATTACCTATTTTCATGTTTATAATGGATACTTGATTACCTATACTCAGTGGCCTCTGGATTAGGTACAGGAAGTAGTAAATAAAGTGGCCCTGGAGTGTCTGCTCATGGTCTTTTGTTGTTGTCTCCAATCCACTTCAAGGATTGATGTGTTCTGCATTCAGAGATTCCCTTTTCCACACCACTGTTGTACACATAGTTATTGGAATTACTGTTGGTTTGACAGGAACCTGTTATAGTAATCGGCAAAAGTAAAGACTGCAACTGTGACAAGTCCTTTGGCCTTTGGGCGTCTGTTTGAAGCCTAGAGTTCAGGGTCCTGTCATCAGGGAGTCCAGAGACCAAAGCCCAGTGTTTGGCATCCAGTCATCAGCAAGTGGAGTTCAGGGTCCTGTCATCAGGGAGTCCAGAGACCGAAGCCCAGTGTTTGGCATCCGGTCATCAGCGAGTCTGGAGTTCAGGGTCCTGTCATCAGTAGGTCTGTAGTTCAAGGCCTGGTGTTCAGGGTCCTGTTATCAGGGAGTCCAGAGACCGAAGCCCAGTGTTTGGCATCCGGTCATCAGCGAGTCTGGAGTTCAGGGTCCTGTCATCAGTAGGTCTGTAGTTCAAGGCCTGGTGTTCAGGGTCCTGTCATCAGGGAGTCCAGAGACCGAAGCCCAGTATTTGGCATCCAGTCATCAGCGAGTCTGGAGTTCAGGGTCCTGTCATCAGTAGGTCTGTAGTTCAAGGCCTGGTGTTCAGGGTCCTGTTATCAGGGAGTCCAGAGACTGAAGCCCAGTGTTTGGCATCCGGTCATCAGCGAGTCTGGAGTTTTGAGTCCTGTCATCAGTAGGTCTGTAGTTCAAGGCCTGGTGTTCAGGGTCCTGTTATCAGGGAGTCCAGAGACCGAAGCCCAGTGTTTGGCATCCGGTCATCAGCGAGTCTGGAGTTCAGGGTCCTCATCCTTCATCACTTTAACACAAACTATACATTTCACTGTATGTTTTGATGTATATGCGATAAATAAATTTGAATCTAAGTCTGTGGGTTCTGTGACTCAATAGCAGAAGTTTCCAGCAATCACAAGATTCAAAAGCTCAAGTTTACTATCAAAGTATATATATGTCAAAGTTCAAAGTAAGTACATTATCAAAGTACATATATATCACTATATACAATCCTGAGATTCATTTTGTTGGGGGTATTTCAATAAATCTAGAAAATAATAACCATAACAGAATCAATGAAAGACCACACCAACCTGGAGGTTCAAAAAGTGTGCAGAAGACAACAAAGTGTGTAAATACAAAAAGAAAGAAATAATAATAAATAAGCAATAAATATTGAGAACATGAGATAAAGAGTCCATTGGTTGTGGGAACAGTTCAGTAATGGGACAACTGATGTCACCACTTTTGGAAGAGGACAGCGAGGCTTGAGAGGAAGTGCGGCGGCGGCCATTTTCAAATTGTCCAATTGCTTCTCAGATCGGAGTTCTGAGAGGCGGGACTGCGCAGGCGCGTGAAGGAGGCCCGGGAAGGAGGGAAGATATAAAAAGAATGCCGCCTTAAGAAGCGGGCAGCTTCGTTTGTGGGCAGCGGAGTGGGCCGGGCGCAGAGTGTAGGGCTTGGGCTCAGAGGGCTTAGGCGGAAGAGGGCACAGTAGGCTTATCTTTTAGTTCTTGTATTTTCAGTTATTTGGGAGGTATGAGTGTGAGGGCAGCTTGTTGTTCTCGGTGTCGGATGTGGGAGATCCTGGAGTCTCCAAGCCTCCCGGACGTCCACATCTGCGCCAGGTGCGCCGAACTGCAGCTCCTGAGGGACCGAGTTAGGGAACTGGAGCTGCAGCTCGATGACCTTCGCCTGGTCAGGGAGAGTGAGGAGGTGATAGAGAGGAGTTACAGGCAGGTGGTCACTCCGGGACCACGGGAGGCAGATAGGTGGGTTACAGTCAGGAAGGGGAAGAGGCAGGTACTAGAGAGTACCCCAGTGGCTGTACCCCTTGACAATAAGTACTCATGTTTGAGTACTGTTGGGGGGGACAGCCTACCTGGTGGGAGTGACAGTGGCCGAGCCTCCGGCATAGAGGACGTCCCTGTAGCTCAGAAGGGTAGGGTTAGAAGAAAGAGGTCCATAGTAATAGGGGACTCGATAGTCAGGGGTTCAGACAGGCGGTTCTGTGGAGGTGATCGGGAGTCCCGGATGGTAATTTGCCTCCCTGGTGCCAGGGTTCGGGACGTTTCTGATCGCGTCCAAGATATCCTGAAGTGGGAGGGTGAAGAGCCAGAGGTCATGGTACATGTAGGTACCAATGACATAGGTAGGAAAAGGGAAGAGGTCCTGAAACGAGAGTATAGGGAGTTAGGAAGGCAGTTAAGAAGAAGGACCGCAAAGGTAGTAATCTCGGGATTACTGCCTGTGCCACACGACAGTGAGAGTAGGAATAGAATTAGGTGGAGGATGAATGCGTGGCTGTGGGATTGGAGCAGGGGGCAGGGATTCAAATTTCTGGATCATTGGGACCTCTTCTGGGGCAGGAGTGACCTGTTCAAGAAGGACGGGTTACACTTGAATCCTGGGGGGACCAATATCCTAGCGGGGAGGTTTGCTAGGGCTACAGGGCGGACTTTAAACTAGTAAGATGGGGGGGGGGGGGGCGGGAGACTATTTGAGGAGACTATGGGAGAGGAGGTTAGTTCACCAGTGGAGCAAGTAAATAGACAGTGTGTGAGGGAGGAAAGGCAGGTGATGGAGAAGGGATGCGCTCAGCCCGAAGATGTAGGGGAGAAGAAAGAAAAGGATAATAAATTTGAATGCATTGTTAGGGATGGAAAGAGAGGATGAGATGGAGAGTATCTTAAATGTATCTATTTTAATGCTAGGAGCATTGTAAGAAAGGTGGATGAGCTTAAAGCGTGGATTGATACCTGGAATTATGATGTTGTAGCTATTAGTGAAACATGGTTGCAGGAAGGGTGTGATTGGCAACTAAATATTCCTGGATTTAGTTGCTTCAGGTGTGATAGAGTAGGAGGGGCCAGAGGAGGAGGTGTTGCATTGCTTGTCCGAGAAAATCTTATGGTGGTGCTTTGGAAGGATAGATTAGAGAGCTCCTCTAGGGAGGCTATTTGGGTGGAATTGAGGAAGGGGAAAGGTGCAGTAACACTGATAGGAGTGTATTATAGGCCACCTAATGGGGCGCGTGAATTGGAAGAGCAAATGTGTAAGGAGATAGCAGATATTTGTAGTAAACACAAGGTGGTGATTGTGGGAGATTTTAATTTTCCACATGTAGACTGGGAAGCTCATTCTGTAAAAGGGCTGGATGGTTTAGAGTTTGTGAAATGTGTGCAGGATAGTTTTTTGCAACAATACATAGAAGTACCGACTAGAGATGGGGCAGTGTTGGATCTCCTGTTAGGGAATGCGATAGGTCAGCTGACAGATGTATGTGTTGGGGAGCACTTCGGGTCCAGTGATCACAATAGCATTAGCTTCAATATAATTATGGAGAAGGACAGGACTGGACATAGAGTTGAGATTTTTGATTGGAGAAAGGATAACTTTGAGGGGATGCGAAGGGATTTAGAGAGAGTGGATTGGGTCAAGTTGTTTTATGGGAAGGATGTAATAGAGAAATGGAGGTCATTTAAGGGTGAAATTATGAGGGTACAGAATCTTTATGTTCCTGTTAGGGTGAAAGGAAAGGTTAAAGGTTTGAGAGCACCATGGTTTTCAAGGGATATTAGAAATTTGGTTCAGAAAAAGAGGGATGTCTACAATAGATATAGGCAGCATGGAGTAAAGGAATTGCTCAAGGAATATAAAGAATGTAAAAGGAATCTTAAGAAAGAGATTAGAAAAGCTAAAAGAAGATACGAGGTTGGTTTGGCAAATAAGGTGAAAGTAAATCCGAAAGGTTTCTACAGTTATATTAAAAGCAAGAGGATAGTGAGGGATAAAATTGGCCCCTTAGAGAATCAGAGTGGTCAGCTATGTGTGGAACCGAAGGAGATGGGAGAGATTTTGAATGATTTCTTCTCTTCGGTATTCACTAAGGAGAAGGATATTGAATTGTCTAAGGTGTGAGAAACAAGTAAGGAAGTTATAGAACCTATGACAATTAAAGAGGTGGAGGTACTGGCGCTTTTAAGAAATTTAAAAGTGGACAAATCTCCGGGTCCTGACAGGATATTCCCCAGGACCTTGAGGGAAGTTTGTGTAGAAATAGCAGGAGCTCTGACTGAGATCTTTAATATGTCATTAGAAACGGGGATTGTGCCGGAGGATTGGCGTATTGCTCATGTGGTTCCATTGTTTAAAAAGGGTTCCAGAAGGAAGCCTAGCAATTATAGACTTGTCAGTTTGACATCAGTGGTGGGTAAATTAATGGAAAGTATTCTTAGAGATAGTATTTATAATTATCTGGATAGACGGGATCTGATTAGAAGTAGCCAGCATGGATTTGTGCGTGGAAGGTCATGTTTGACAAACCTTATTGAATTTTTTGAAGAAGTTACGAGGAATGTTGACGACGGTAAGGCAGTGGATGTAGTCTATATGGACCAGCAAAGCCTTTGACAAAGTTCCACATGGAAGGTTAGTTAAGAAGGTTCAGTCGTTAGGTATTAATGCTGGAGTAATAAAATGGATTCAACAGTGGCTAGATGGGAGATGCCAGAGAGTAGTGGTGGATAATTGTTTATCGGGATGGAGGCCGGTGACTAGCGGGGTGCCTCAGGGATCTGTTTTGGGCCCAATGTTGTTTGTAATATACATAAATGATCTGGATAATGGGGTGGTAAATTGGATTAGTAAGTATGCCGATGATACTAAGGTAGGAGGTGTTGTAGATAATGAGGTGGATTTTCAAAGCTTGCAGGGAGATTTATGCCGGTTAGAAGAATGGGCTGAATGTTGGCAGATGGAGTTTAATGCTGAGAAGTGTGAGGTTCTACATTTTGGCAGGAATAATCCAAATAGAACATACAGAGTAAATGGTAGGGCATTGAAGAATGCAGAGGAACAGAGAGATCTAGGAATAACTGTGCATAGTTCCCTGAAAGTGGAGTCTCATGTAGATAGGGTGGTGAAGAGGGCTTTTGGAACGCTGGCCTTTATAAATCAAAGCATTGAGTACAGAAGTTGGGATGTAATGCTGAAGTTGTACAAGGCATTGGTAAGGCCAAATTTGGAATATTGTGTGCAGTTCTGGTCACCGAATTATAGGAAAGATATCAATAAATTAGAGAGAGTGCAGAGACGATTTACTAGGATGTTACCTGGGTTTCAGCAATTAAGTTACAGAGAAAGGTTGAACAAATTAGGTCTCTATTCATTGGAGCGTAGAAGGCTGAGGGGGGATTTGATCGAGGTATTTAAAATTTTGAGACGGATAGGTAGAGTTGACGTGAACAGGCTGTTTCCATTGAGAGTAGGGGAGATTCAAACTAGAGGACATGATTTGAGAGTTAGGGGGCAGAAGTTTAAGGGAAACACGAGGGGGTATTTCTTTACTCAGAGAGTGATAGCTGTGTGGAATGAGCTTCCTGTAGAAGTAGTAGAGGCCAGTTCAGTTGTGTCATTTAAGGTAAAATTGGATAGGTATATGGACAGGAAAGGAGTGGAGGGTTATGGGCTGAGTGCGGGTAGGTGGGACTAGGTGAGATTAAGGGTTCGGCATGGACTAGGAGGGCCAAGATGGCCTGTTTCCGTGTTGTGATTGTTATATGGTTATATGGTTACTTATTACTATGGGATTCATTTATGTAGGCATTTACAGGATAATAAAGAAATACAACAGGATCTACAAAAGTCACACATAATTAAAGACTGACAAACAACCAACGTACAAAAGAAGACCTACTGTGCAAAAATACAACTGAGAACATGAGTTGAAAGTGATTCTGTAAGCGTGTAAGTTTCTCACAAGTAGTTACACTGGCTGACAATTTACCACCAGGTTGGAGAGATCTGGTTCCTGATATCAAGGTAAAGGGGAGAGCCAGAGCTGGCAAATTTCTGCAAGTCTGCTGGAGAAGTTGAGGCCAAAGAAGATGGCCTGGTCTGGGGTTTCAGGACAGCGGTTGTGTGTGGGTAGGTAGGAGGGATGGGGCTTGCTTCGCTGTTATTGCTTGTTGTGTTCTGTGTTGTTCTGCCAAGCATTGTAGACATGCTGTCATAGCGTCAGAATGTGAGGCAAAACTTGTGGGCTGTCCCAGCACATCCTTGGGTATGTTGGTTGTTAACACATGCGACACATTTTACAATGTGTTTAGATGTACCTGTGATAAATAAATCTTAATCTGATCAGAGTCTGAGCATTCAGCATTTGAATCCTTCTCAAATAGATCTAGTGAACCCATCAGAAACCCATTACATAAAATGCAGACAATCATATTTTAGTGGTAATTGATCTTTCGTTTTTGATATGCATCAATAACTTATGGTTTAATTTATGAACACAAATAGATCTTGGGCTGGAGGGACTAGAGTTATTCTTTTTTAGAAGAATAAGAGAAATTGCATTATTTTATTTGCCTACTCATTAGCTTACTACTGTTTAAATTTTGCTGAGTCAGACCTTAAAAGAAGCAAGATACTCTTTCAGAGTATGTGAGCAGTTTTGGGCCCCTTATCTAAAAAAGGGATGCGTTGGAATTGGAGAGTGTCCAGAGGAAGTTCATGAGAATGATTCTAGGAATGAAGTCAAGATGGCACCAGTATACGACACACCTTTGGTCGGCATCTTCTGAGTAGTTCATGAAACCATATATTTCACTTCTCTTCTCTCCGACGGGAGTTCAGCGAGAGCCTCTCTCTCTGCTCCCAACCTACTATTTCTTCGGCCCTGAAACTTTTGGACCACACGCTAACCCAAACCCGGTTTTATAGTTTCCCATAATTCTCCACCTTCCCCCTAGCCCATTTCCCTCCAGCCTTGTGGTGAACTACATATACCTGTCTGGACACGCCCCCCCCCCCCCGCTGACTGCTCCTGTGGCTCCTCCCATGGACCCTGGTATAAAGGCGATTGGAGATACAGCCCCGTCTCCAGGATGTAGTGTGGTGGTCATTTGCTGCTTGTTCTCTCTTCCAGCCAATAAAAGCCTATATCTCGCCTCACATCTCCGAGAGTTATTGATGGTGCATCAGGCCTATCACTTCCCAGCTCTCTATTTCATCCCTCCCCCCACTTCTTATCCCCCCTCGACCATCCCATGTTACTTCACTCCTGATGAAGGGTTTCGGCCCGAAACGTCGTCACTACCTCCTCCCATAGATGCTGTCTGGCCTGCTGAGTTCTGCCAGCATCTTGTGTTTTTATTTCTCTTCTTTTATGTCTTTTACATTTGTTTTTCATCTTGATTGTGATTCTGGAACCGCTGGAGCCTGGGATTTGCAGTTTGGGGATTGTTTGAGTGTTTCAGTTCTCTGCGGTCTCCGAGGGGATTCCGGGAGACAGAGACAGCGTACGTGAACCATGTGGTGAGAAGGTTGCAAGCTGATGTTTAACTCCATTTTGCAGATTAAATCTTCCGTTGTTCACTGATTAGTGATGAGGGAGATTGAAAGGCTGGCTGCCTACCCTTTTATCGCTGGGGGCAATTGCTCTGCTGATGGAGAGGGAAGACTGCCTTTTTAATCGGTGGTGAGATCGCTGTGCCATGGACAGGGAGAATGTTGCCCAGGTTTTCTGTGTTTTGGATGTGCACGTTCTTTTTCCAGTCTTGTGATTTTTTTTGTTTTTCACTGGCTCTTTCTAATTTCTTTTTTTGTGTGCAGAGTGGGGGGATTTGGGGACAAGATGTCACTTTTATTGTCAAATCAACCATAACTGCTGGTATAGTACACAGTAAAAACGAGACAACGTTTCAACGTGTCCACTCTATTTCCCTCCATTTTTTTGTGTGGGGATTTGAGGGTTGATGAGATGCTGCTGTTCTTTTCTTTCTTGGTTTTGTGGTGATCAGGAGAAGATTATTTTCTGAGTTGTGTAATAATGAATGAATAATGAAAGGGTTAATGTATGAGGAGTGTTTGATGGCTCCGGGACTGTACTCACCAGGGTTCAGAAGAATGAGGAGGGCATCTCATTGAAATCCAATGAATATTAAAAGGCCTCGATAGAGTGGATGTGGAGAGGATGTTTTCCCATAGTGGGAGAGTCTAGGACCAGAGAGCACAGCCTCATAATAGAGGGATGTCCATTTAGAATGGAGATGAGGAGGAAATTCTTTTTCCAGAGACTGGTGAATCTGTGGGATTCATTCACAGAGACAGCTGTGGAGCCCAAGTCAGCGGGTATATTTAAAGTGGAGGTTGATAGGTTCTTGATTAGTCAGGGTGATAAAGGTTACAGGGAGAAGGCAGGAGAATGGGGTTGAGAGGGATAATTAGTCAACCATGATTGAATGGCGGAGCAGACTTGATGGGCTGAATGGCCTAATTCTGCTCATACATCTTATGGTCTAACACAGAACATAGATCAGTATAGCACTGTGCAGACCATAGTTTGTGCCTCCTTTTAACCTACTCTGAGATCAATCTAACCCTCTCATCCCACATAACCCTCCATTTTTCTAACATTCATGTGCCTATCTAAGAGTCTCTTAAATATCCCTGATGTATCTGCCTCTACCCCCATTGTGTTCCACATACCCACCACTCTCTGTGTTAAAAGGTTACCTTTGACATCCTTGAATCACCTTAAAATTATGCCCCCTCATATTAGCCATTTCCACCCTGGGTAAAAGTATCTGACTCTCCACTTAATCTTATTATTGTGCACACCCTTATTAAGTCATTTCTCATCCTCTTTTGCTCCAAGGGGAAAAGCAACAGTTTGCTCAGCCTGTACTCATAAGACATGTTCTCCAATCCAGGCAGTATCCTGATTAATCCCCTCTGCACCCTCTCTAAAGCTTCCACATTCTTCCCATAATGAGGTGACCAGAACTGACCACAATATTCCAACCAAGGCACATGGATGATTAAAAAAAAAGAGGGCCAGGTGGTAGGGAAAGGCAAGATTGATCTTGGAGTAGATTAAAAGATCAGCAAAACTTCATGCGCCAAAGGGCCTATATTGTACTCTGCTGTTCTATAGACACACCAAATGTTAGAGGAACTCGGCAGGTCAGGCAGCATCTTTGGAAAAGAGTAAACAGTCGACATTTTGGTCTGAGACCCTTCACCAGGAGTCCTGATGAAGTATCTCAGACTGAAATGTTGACTGTTTATTTCTTTCCATAGATGCTGCCTGATGTGCTGAGTTCCTCCAGTATTCAGTGTGTGTGTGTTTCTCTGGATTTCCAGCATCTGCAGAGACTCTGGTGTTTGTGCTGTACTGTTCTACGTCCTATATTCTAAGCCCCATGCCCTATGTTCTATTTCCACATCTGCATTTCTTAGCTTTACAACATCTGCTTGGTTGTTTCTGAGATATTTCCGCAAATAAATCGGATGTCTTATTTCCTTCTAAACAACAGAAACATTTAAGAGGATGTAAATTGCTTTGAGAGACCCCAAGCACCTGAGAGGGGCTAAAGGAATGAAAGAATGTCTTACATCACTGCAGACCAGAGAGGGAGCTGACCCATCCCTCATAGTAACAGCTGGTTACTTTTAGCCCCCCACTCATAAAGAAGGTCAAAGTATGTCACCGTATACTACCTTGAGATTCATTTTCTTGTGGGCATTCACAGTAGAACAAAGACACACAATAGAATCAATGAAAAATTGCACACAAAGATGGACAAATGACCAATTTTCAAAACATGACAAATTGTACAAATAGGAAACAAAAAACAAAATAAGAATGCAAATTAAAATAATACTGAGGATGTGAGGTATAGAGTCCTTGAAAGTGAAATCAATCCAGTGTCGGGATAAGTGAAGTTATCCACTCTAGCTCACTGACTGAATCACTATATCCACTAAGCTACAATGACAGATTTTACTGCACAGAAACAAAACGTTAAATCCTTCTGGTCAGGCACCTGCCATAAGTCAAGGTTATAATTACCCCTGAGCTTGCGACACAAAATAGTGCGTAAGCAAAAGTGACTTTTAAACTATAAATAGATCTGATAAACTGCTCCATAAATACCCTTTTCCCATTCATGGTATTTTGACAAACATCTGGCTGTGTGAATCTGACTTTCACTGCAAATTATTCACTATGTTTCTCTTATTGGAGAAAGCCATATTTGAGAGTTTGGAGAACCGGATTTGACATTTTAAAGTCGACTTCCAATTTGTCCTGTGGAATGGTCTAATATTCTCTCTACAATCTGCTTATGACCTTCTACAGATGCACAGTAGAGAGCAACCTAACAAGCTGTATCGCTGCTTGTACGGAAACTGCACTGCCGAGACAGGAAGGCTCTACAATAGGTAGTCATAACTGTCCAACACATCACCGGCACCAGCCCACCCTCCATCAAGGACATATACACAGAAAGTTGTCACAAAATGGCCAGCAACATCATGAAGGAACCCACCCACCCTGCGCATGGACTGTTTGCCCCACTCCCATCAGGGAGGAGGCTACGTAGCATCCACACCAGGACCACCAGACTCAAAAACAGTTACTTTCCCCAAGCGGTGAGGCTGATCAACACCTCCACCCACTAACTCACCCCTCCACACCCCAACTACCAGTACTTTATCATTTCCTGTCAATCACCTTATGTACATACAGACCTGTGCCAAGCATCATTTTATGGACATAACCTGTGTATATAAGCTACCTTATCTACTCACTATATATTTATTGCACTGTTTTTATTATTGTGATCGTTATCTTATCTTTTTTGCCCTGCATTCAATCTGGAGTAACAATTATTTTGTTTACCTTTACACTTGTGTACTGGAAATGACATTAAACAATCTTGAATCTTTAAAACTATAATTAGATCTGATGAACTGCTCCATAAATACCCTTGTCCCATTCATGGTATTTTGACAAACATCTGGCTGTGTGAATCTGACTTTCACTGTAAATTATTCACGATGTTTCTCTTATTGGAGAAAGCCATTTTCAAGAGCTTGGAGAACCTGACGTGACATAATTTTAAAGTGGATTGCAACTTGTGGAAGGGTGAAATATTCTTGATATTATTATATTATTTTATATTATTTATATTTGAACAGTCCAATATTTGGTTTAATTAAAGGAAATTGCTTAAATTAAACAGATAAACACAAGCGGTTCTGCAGATCCTGGACGTTTAGAGTAACACATACAAAATGCTGGAGGAACTCAGCAGGTCAGGCAGCATCTTTGAAAATTAATAAGCATTCGATGCTTCTGCCCTGATGATGGGTCTCTGCCTGTAACATCAACTGCACATTCACTTCCATGGATGCTGCCTGTCCTGCTGAGTTCCTCCAGCATTGAGTACATTAAACCAATCCCACCTGCACAAAACTACCCAGAGAAGAGCTGTCAAATAATCAAATTAAGCATTTCTTTGTGGCTTTTACATGAACATTTATTTAATGGGCACAGGTTGACACATATGTGGCATTGCTCCCCAGTATCCCCACCCACTGCGTGCAAAGAACAAGCATTTAATTACATAGCTTGTGTTTAAATTGTCAACATGGGTAATTCTTGGACATGAAGCCTGCATTCTGTCCTGTCCTATTCATAGTTCAGTCATTGCAGCAATAACAAGATAAATAGAATTTAACACAACTAAGTACTGATTACCGATTACATCCAATATGTTGCAATATCCAGTGCCTATAAAAAGTATTCACCCCCTTCTTGGACATTTTCATGTCTTATTGCTTTATAACATTGAATCAAGTGTCAAAGTGAAATCAGATCCCTAACAAAGTGATCTAAATTAATCACAAATATAAAGCAGAAAATAATTTTTTGCATAAATATTCACCCTTTCAAGTCAGTATTTAGTAGATGCATCTTTGGCAGCAGTTACAGCCGAGCCTGTGTAGATAGGTCTCTATCAGCTTTGCACATCTGGTGAAACTTTCTCCATTCACCTTTACAAAATTGTTCAAGCTCTGTCAGATTGCTTGGGGAACGTTATTGGACAACCCTTTTCAAGAACAGCCACAAATCCTCAATTGGATTGATGTCTGGGCTCTGACTTTGCCACTCCAGGTCATTAACTTTGTTGTTTTTAAGCCATTCCTGTGAAGCTTTGGCTTTATGCTTGGGGTCATTGTCTTGCTGGAAAACAAATCTTTTCCCAAGTTGTAGTTCTCTTATAGACAGCATCAGGTTTTCCTCCAAGATTTTCCTGTAATGTGCTGCATCCATTTTACCCTCTGCCTTCACAAGCCTTCCATGGTCTGCTGCAGTGAAACATCCCCACAGCATGATACAGCACCAATACAGCACAGTAGGGATGGTGTGTTTTAGATAATGTGTGGTGTTTGGCTTACACCAAACATAGCATTTAGACTGATGGCCAAAAAGCTCAATTTTGGGTTAATTAGACCACAGAAACTTCTTCCAGTTGACTTCAGAGAGTCCAATATGCATTCTGGCAAACTCTAGCTGCGATTTCATGTGAGTTCCTCCCCTCCCACACCCCCCCCCCCCAAACAGTGGCTTTCTCTTTACCACTCTCCCATAAAGCTGAGACTGGTGAATCACCCGAGCACCAGTTGTTGTGTGCGCAGTCTCTCCCATCTCAGCCACTGAAGCTTGTAACTCCTCCAGAGTTGTCACAGGTCTCTTGGTGGCTTCCCTCACCAGTCCCCTTCTTGCACCGTCACTTCAGGATGGCCTGCTCTAGGCAGATTTACAGCTGTACCATATTCTTTCCGTTGCTTGATGATTAACTTAACTGTCCTGCAAGGGATATTCAGTGACTTGGAAACATTTTTGAATCCATCTACTGACTTGTGCTTTTCAATAACCTTTTCGTGGAGTTGCTTGGAGTGTTCTTTTGTCTTCGTGGTGTAGTTTTTGCCTGGATACTGACTCGCCAGCAGTTGGACTTTCCAGATACAGGTGTACTTTTACTACAATCAATTGATACACCTTGACTGCACACTCTCTAAAAATAGATTTCCATTTAACTAATTATGTGACTTCTAAAACCAACTGGCTACACCAGTGATGATTTGGGGTGTTCTATTGAAGGTGGTGAACACTTAAGTAATCAATTATTTTGTGTTTTATATTTGTCAGTAATTTTAGATCACCTTGTAGAGATCTGTTTTCACTTTGACACAAAAGAGTCTTTTTCTCTTGATCAATTTCAAAAAAGCCAAATTAAATCCACTGTGATTCAATGTTGTAAAACAATAAAACATGAAAACTTCCAGGAGGGGGGGTTAATAAATTTTATAGGCAAAAAGGCCAAAAGCAGAATCTGTACTTCAGAAACAGAACATCATGGCGATCTATCAATACATCCAGTGTCTATTTGTGGTACTCCATATTACATATGAACAGATAGAGTGGATGTGGAGAGGGTAGTCAAGTTGGGTATTAATTATATTAATTGGGTATTATAATACCTTATAGTTGGGCAGTCAAGTATCTGAGGGCACAGCCTCAGGGTAGAGGATATCTATTTAGAACAGAGATGAAGAGTAATTTCTTTACCCGGAGGGTGGTGAATCTGTGGAATTCATTGCCACACACGGCTGTGGAGGCAAAGCCATTTGGTATATTTAAAGTGGAGAATCACAGTTTCTTGATAGGTGGGGGTATTGAGGGTTGCACAGAGGGGCTGGGAGAGTGAAGTTGAGAGGGATAATGATAGAATGGCAGAGTAGACTTGATGTGCCAAATGACCCAATTCTGCTCCGTGACTTGTGGTCTTATGGAATTATAAGACTTTGGAATGGAATTAGGCCATTTGGCCCATTCCATCGTGACTGATTTACTATTTATTTATCTGTTTGTATTTATTTGAAGATACGGTGCCGAACAGGCCCTTTTGACCCAGTGAGCTGCACTGCCCAAGAACACGCCTACTTTAACCCAGCCTAATCAATTTAAAATGAATATTTAACCTACTGACTTTGAGAGGACACCACTGTGGCACCCGACTATCCTTCTCAACCCCATTCTGCTGCCTTCTCCCCGTAACCTTTGACACCGTGGCTAATCAAGAACGTATCAACGCTTTAAAAATGTCCAGTGATTTAGTCTCCACAGCTGCCTGCAGTAATGAATTCCACAGATTCACCACCCTCTGGCTAATACCTTATATTAGAACATAGAACACAATAGAACAGCACGCAGAGGCCCTTCAGCCCACAATGTTGAGTCAAACATAACCTGCTCTAAGATCCATCTAACCTTTCCCTCTCACATAGCCCTCCAAGAGACTCTTACATGTCCCTAATGTATCTGCTTCTACCACCACCCTTGGTGCATTCTATGCATCCACCATTCTCTGTGTAAACAATTGTTAACTGTGTGAACTGTTTAATATCACCAGCATATGTCATGACATTTGTTGTTATACGGCAATAGTACATTGCGATGCATAATAATAAAAAGCTGTAATTTACAGTAAATAAAATATTTACAAGTTAAATTAAATAAAAGAGAAAAAAGTAGTGAGGCAGTTTTCACAGGTGCATTGTCTATTCAGAAATCTGGTAGTGGAAGGAAAGAAGCTGTTGCTAAAACATTCAGTGTGTGTCTTCAGACTCTTGTACCTCCTCCCTGATGGTAGCAATGAGAAGAGGGCATGTCCTGGGTGATGGGGTCCTTGAATGATGGATGCCTCCTTTTTGAGGCATTGCTCCTTGAGGATGTCCTGGCTGCTGGGGAGGTTTGTGGAGCTGACTAAGTTCACAACTTTCTGTAGACTACTTCGATCCTGTGCAGTGCTCCCTCCCTCACCATGCCAGATGGAGATGCCTCAGACATTCTATCCTGGATACCCCCCCCCCATACTTACCACCCAACACCTTAAAACTACGGCCCCTTGTATTGGTCATTTCCCCATGGGAAAAACTCTGGCTGTCCATTTGATCTATGGCTCTTATCACCTTGTCAACCTCTCACCCTCCTTTGTGGTGAAAAGCCCCAGCTTGCTGAACCTATTTTCATCAGACATGCTCTCTAATCCAGGCAGCATCCTGGTGAATCTCCTCTGCATCCTCTCTAATCCAGGCGGCATCCTGGTAAATCTCCTCTGCACCCTCTCTAATCCAGGCGGCATCCTGGTGAATCTCCTCTGCATCCTCTCTAATCCAGGCGGCATCCCGGTAAATCTCCTCTGCACCCTCTCTAATCCAGGCGGCATCCCGGTGAATCTCCTCTGCACCCTCTCTAATCCAGACAGCATCCTGGTGAATCTCCTCTGCACCCTCTCTAATCCAGGCAGCATCCTGGTGAATCTCCTCTGCACCCTCTCTAATCCAGGCAGCATCCCGGTGAATCTCCTCTGCACCCTCTCTAATCCAGACAGCATCCTGGTCAATCTCCTCTGCACCCTCTCTAATCCAGGCAGCATCCTGGTGAATCTCCTCTGCACTCTCTCTAATCCAGGCAGCATCCTGGTCAATCTCCTCTGCACCCTCTCTAATCCAGGCAGCATCCTGGTGAATCTCCTCTGCACCCTCTCTAATCCAGGCAGCATCCTGGTCAATCTCCTCTGCACCCTCTCTAATCCAGGCAGCATCCTGGTGAATCTCCTCTGCACTCTCTCTAATCCAGGCAGCATCCTGGTCAATCTCCTCTGCACCCTCTCTAATCCAGGCAGCATCCTGGTGAATCTCCTCTGCACCCTCTCTAATCCAGGCAGCATCCTGGTCAATCTCCTCTGCACTCTCTCTAATCCAGGCAGCATCCCGGTGAATCTCCTCTGCACCCTCTCTAATCCAGGCAGCATCCTGGTGAATCTCCTCTGCACCCTCTCTAATCCAGGCAGCATCCTGGTAAATCTCCTCTGCAGCCTACCTAGTGCTTCCATATCACTCCTACAATGAGGCGAGCAGAGCTGAACACGGTGTAAAATCAGAAGCACATTTAAAATTTCAGTGAAGAGCTGACCACCCCTGTGATGTTCAATACAGCCTCTGCTGTCGTGCCTTTTGCACCTGCTTTTAATTACAAGTTGCTCTGCTAATTAAAATCACATTCAATTATTATTTGCATATGAAATTGTGATTTAAAGTTCCCTGTCTTTACACTTGCAATTCAAGTCAAGTTTATTGTCATTTAACTATATACATGTATACCGTCAAACGGTACAGCGTTTCTCCGGTCCAGGGTGTAAAGCACAGTAGTACATCTAACACACGATAATTTAGGAAAGTAAGGGTAAAATGTATGCATAAATAAACAAAGCAAAATGCATAAATTAAATGTTGTAAGATACAGTACAAATTATCCAATGACACTTTGAATACAATGCGACAGGGAGTTCAGAAGCCTAATGGCCTGAGGGAAGAAACTGTTTCCCGTCCTGACCGTTCTTGTTTTTATGCATCAGAGTCTCCTGCCTGATGGTAGAAAGTCAAAGAGGACGCTGGATGGACGGAGGGGTCCTTAATAACACTAAGGGCCCTGTGTACACAGCGCTCCTGATAAGTGTCCCTGATGGATGGTGAGGAGATCCCCTATGATCTTCTTGGCTGTTCTCACAGTCCTTTGTAGAGACTGATGCTCTGCTGCTCCCATACATAATTCTTCTAGATATCTGAACGGTATTTCTGTGATAGTCCTTCTCCTGCTAATGCTGCATAAACTTACCCATTGCTTAACTTTCAGAACCAGAATTAGTCTGATTATCACTGACGTATTTATTTTTATTTAATTTACAGATACAGTGTGGAACAGGCCACACAGCCCAGCAACCCACCCTAGTCTAATCACAGGACAATTATATTATGTCCAGTTAAACTACTCACTCGTATGTCTTTAGATTGTGGGATAGGTAGTATTTATCTGTACATGGACCATTCAGAAATCCGCTGGTGGAAGGAAAGAAGCTGTTCCTAAAACATTCATGCTCTTGTACCTGTCAAAGGTTACAGATTGTATTTAGAATGAAAGCAGTAATTCTAAATGCAGACTGCAACATGGGAAATTAATGTCGGTTTCATCCATGTTCTCCCGTTTCCTCCTACATTCCAAAGGCACACAGGCTAGTTGGTCACATGGGTGTAACTGGGTGGTACGGAGGGGCGTGTTCTGTGTTGTGTCTCTAAATAAGTAAATATATAAATAAATAAAAGGAAATAATTCAAACTGCTACAGGAAAAGACATTTTACACAGAGTCTGAGGTACCAGATTATACTGGTTAGGTGAGTTCTGGCCCTGAGCGTTTAAAGAGTAGTGCAATCTCTCGAGTCAAGTACGATATTCTCCTAAGGGGTTGTCTGTTGGTGGGGCTCAGGTTAGGGTACCTGTAGAGCCAATCCTGGATCCACAATTTAACTATTTAGTATACAGTACATTGATACACTTACTGTAATTCATTTTTTCTATAATTATCATGTATTACATTGTACTGCTGCAAAACTAATTTCACGACATATGCCTGTGATATTAAGCTGGCTGGGATTCTGATTTTGATATAACCAGGATGTTAGGGTGGAGTCACTTAATGGAAAACTTGTGTAAGAAAGGATGTGCTGGCATTGAAGAGGGTCTAGAGGAGGTTCACAAGAATGATTTCAGGAGTTGAAAGGGTTAACAGATGATATTCGGACAGAGGGGACTCTTCAGAACCAGATGTCCCCCATTTCTCCATCTATCAGAACTAAACTCCCTCCTCTGTGGCATTATGTTATTACAAATGGTGGTGCACCTCTTCAGGACTTTACACTTCTCCTGATGTGTTGTTCCCACAACTGGGCACGATAATCCAGCCGTGACTGAATCAGTCTTTTGTCAATGTCCAGCAGATTTTAAGATAATGTATTGTGTAATGCAATTCCGGTAAAGTGATGCTTTATAAAGTTCCAGTTCACTTGCTGGACATTCCCAAACCGAAAGCCACGATTGAATCAGAAGGTTGACTGTCTGCTGAGGGCTAGATCTGTGATCCAGGTCTGTGCAAGAAAACCATGTATGATTTACTGAAGGCTATTTCAAGAGCGAAGAAACAGTTTTCAGTGAGGTTGGAGGCGACATCAGATGCACATCAGCTTTGGCAGGGTCCGCAGGACATTACTTCTTACAAAGTGAAACTCAATAGCATGAATGGCGGCAATGCTTCACTACCAGATGAGCTCAACACCTTCTATGCCCTCTTTGAAAGGGAGAGCACAACTACTGCTGGGCGGATTGCTGCTGCGCCCAGTGACCTCTGTCTCAGACACTGATGTCAGGCTATCTTTAGGGGAAGGGATGAACCCTCGCAAGGCAGCAGGTCATGATGGAGTACCTGGTAAGGCTCTAAGAACATGCCAACCAACTGACAGGAGTATTCAAAGACATTTTCAACCTTTCACTACCATGGCTGGAAGTTCCCTCCTGCTTCAAAAAGGCAACAATTTTCCAGTGCCCAAGAGGAGTAGTGTGAGCTCCCTTAATGGCTATCACCCGGTAGCACTCACATCTACAGTGATGAAATGTTTTGAGAAGTTGGTCATGACTAGAAACAACTCCTGCCGATTGCCATATGTAATCTCAATGGCTCTTCACATGGCTCTAGATCACCTGGACAACACAAACACTTTGTCAGGATGCTGTTCCCTGACTATAGCTCAGCGATTGACATCATCATTCCCACAGTCCTGATCAACAAGCTACAAAACCTTAGCCCCTGTACCTCCCTCTGCAATTGGACCCTTGTCTTCCTAACCGGAAACCAGAATCTGTGCGGATTGGTGATAACATATCCTCCTTGCTGATGGTCGATGCTGGTGCACCTCAGGGGTGTGTGCTTAACCCACTGCTCTACTCTCTATATGCCCATGATTATGTGGCTAGGCATTGCTCAAATACCATCTATAAATTTGCTGATGATACAATCATTGTTGGTAGAAACTCAGCTGGAGATGAGAGAGTGAACAGGAGGAGCTAGTTGAGTGATGTCGCAGCAACAACCTGGCACTCAACGTCAGTAAGGAACTGATTGTGGACTTCAGGAAGGATAAGACGAGGGAACACAAACTAATCCTCATGGAGGGATCAGAAGGAGAGAGAGTGAGCAGCTTCAAGTTCCTCGGTGTCAAGATCTTGGAGGATCTGACCTGGTTCTAACATATCAATGCAGCTATAAAGAAGGCAAGACAGCGGCTATGTACTATTTCATTAAGAGTTTGAGGAGGTTTGGTTTGTCACCTAAAACACTTGAAAGCTGTACTGTGGAGAGTATTCTGACAGGCTGCATCACTGTCTGGTGTGGGGAAGGATCTACTACACAGGATCAAAAAAAGCTACAGAGAGCTGTAAAATTAGACAGCTCCATCTTGGGAACTAGCTGCCGCAGTATCCAAGGCATCTTCAAGGAGTAGTGCTTCAGAAAGGTGACATCCATTATTAAGGACCTCCAGCACCCAGGGCATGCCCTTTTCTCACTGTAACCATCAGGTAGGAGGTACAGAAGCCTGAAGACACACATTCAGGAACAGCCTCTTCCCCTCTGCCATCAGATTCTGAAATGGACATTGAACCCTTGGGCACTACCTCACTTTAAAAAAAAATATTTCTTGTTTTGCACTATCAATAATTTAACAATTTAATATCCATATATACTTACTGTATTTGATTTACTAACTTATTCCTTTTTCCATATTATTATGTATTGCATGGTACTGCTGCTGCCAAGTTAACAAATATGTCGGGAATACTAAACTCGATTCTGATTTTGAAATTTAACTGTCCTTTAACAATGCACACACATACAGCTAAACAAAAGTGTTTCTCCAGGGCCAAGGTGCAAGACACAGTACATACAGTCAGAAAGGCAATATTAGCCATTTGGAGTATTGTGAGCAACTCTGGGCCCTCTATCTGAGAAAGGATGTGCTGATATTGCAGAGGGCCCAGAGGTGATTCATGAGGATGATCCCAGGAATGAAAGGGAAGAGGAGCTTTTGATGGCTCTGGTCCATACTTACTGCAGTTTAAAAGAATGAGAGGGGATCTCATTAAAAACTATCAAATATCAAAAGGCCTAGGTAAAGTGGATGTGGAGAGGATGTGTCCTATAGTGGGGGAGTCTAGGACCAGAGGACACAGATAGAGTGGATGTGGAGAGGATGTTTCCTATAGTGAGGGAGTCTAGGACCAGAGGACACAGATAGACTGGATGTGGAGAGGATGTTTCCTATAGTGGGGGAGTCTAGGACCAGAGGGCACAGATAGAGTGGATGTGGAGAGGATGTTTCCTGTAGTGGGGGAGTCTAGGACAGAGGACACAGATAGAGTGGATGTGGAGAGGATGTTTCCTATAGTGGGGGAGTCTAGGACCACAGATAGAGTGGATGTGGAGAGGATGTTTCCTATAGTGGTGGAGTCTGGGACCAGAGGACACAGATAGAGTGGATGTGGAGAGGATGTTTCCTGTAGTGGGAGAGTCTAGAACTAGAGGACATAGCCTCAGTATAGGGGGACATCCCTTTAGGATAGGAATTAGTAGGAATATCTTTAGGCAGAGTGTGGTGAATCCGTGTATTTATTGCCACAGACGGCTGTGGAGGCCAAATCATTGGGTATATTTAAGACAGTTTGATAGGTTCTTGATTAGTTAGGGTGTCAAAGGTTATGGGGAGAAGGCAGGAGAATGGGTTGAGAGGGACAATACATCAGTCTTGGTGAATTTGAGGGGCTGTGTGGCCTAAATCTGTCCCTATGTCTTAGTGTCTGAATGGCACCCAGGATCCTGAATGTGGCTTAGTCCAACTTCTCAGGGCAGCCCCACACAGGAAAATGTGTTGTCTATGCAGTGATTCAGCGTGTCAACAATCAAATGATCAGCCAGTAATCCTGCTTGTACAGAAAGGGGTGCACTAAGTTTCATAAAGGTCCTTTTTGAATTATGATATCCCATGAACTGGTGGCAAGTGTTAAGTTCTTAGTTGAGTCCTTGTGCTGGGTTCACTAACTCTAAGAGTTGTAGCAAATCTATGGCAGGGACAATTGCAGAATGTAGCATTAATGCAGTGTGGAGGATCAGAGGGATCTTGGGGTCCGAGTCTATAGGACACTCAAAGCTGCTGCACAGGTTGACTCTGTGGTTAAGAAGGCATACGGTGCATTGGCCTTCATCAATAGTGGGATTGAGTTTAAGAGCCGAGAGGTAATGTTGCAGCTTTATAGGACCCTGGTCAGACCCCACTTGGAGTACTGTGCTCATTTCAGGTCGCCTCACTACAGGAAGGATGTGGAAGCCATAGAAAGTGTGCAGAGGAGATTTACAAGGATGTTGCCTGGATTGGGGAGCATGCCTTATGAGAACAGGTTGAGTGAATTCGGCCTTTTCTCCTTGGAGCGACGGAGGATGAGAGGTGACCTGTTAGAGGTGTATAAGATGATGAGAGGCATTGATTGCGTGGATAGTCAGAGGCTTATCCCCAGGGCTGAAATGTCTAGCATGAGAGGCACTGTTTTAAGGTGTTTGGAAGTAGATACAGAGGAGATGTCAGGGGTAAGCTTTTTTACGCAGAGAGTGGTGAGTGCGTGGAATGGGCTGCTGGTGGCGGTGGTGGAGGTGGATACGATAGGGTCTTTTAAGAGACTCCTGGATGGCTACATGGAGCTTAGAAAAATAGAGGGCTGTGGGTAAGCCTAGGTAGTTTCTAGGGTAAGGACATGTTCGGCACAGCTTTGTGGACCAAAGGGCCTGTTTTCTATGTTTCTAATTGTGTAGTCAGTTAAATGTTGACACACAGACAAAAGACATATAACAAGCAACTTTTCAACCTGACTTCAAACATCTAGAGATTAAAATTCAAATAGCCTGATGAAGGGTCTTAACCTGAAATGTCGACTGTCCATTTCCCTGCACAGGTGCTGGCTGACTTGCTGACTTCCTCTAAGCTGTCTGTTGTTCCATTTCTGGCATCTGCATATCTTTGTATCTCCAACTTCACATATCGTTCGAATTTTACCACTTTCTTTCTTGTGAGGACAGGTTGACCAAGCTAGGGCTTTTCTCTTTGGAGTGAATGAAGATGAGAGGGAACTTGGTTGAGGGGTACAAGAGGCTAAGATCGAGTGGACAACCAGAGACTTTTTCCTAGGGCAGAAATGGCTAATGGAAGGGAGCATAGTTTTAAGGTGACTGGAGGAAAGTTTGGGGAAAATGTACATGGATGAGGGAAAAACAAAGGGCTATGTGGGAGGAAAATGTTAGATTAAAAGGTTGGTACAATGTCATGGACTGCAAGCCTGGGCAGTACTGTTCGATGTTCTAAGTTCTGGCTAATGTCCAGATACCCATATATTTACTCACATTTCAATGTTCAGAGTTCAAGTTTCAAAATACTATCAAAGTACGTATATGTCGCCATATGGCCGAGATATTCATTTGCTTTCAGGCATTCACAGTAAAACTAAGAAACACGATAGAATCAATGAAAATCTACATACAAAGGCTATCAATAATTTGCACCTTACTAAAAATGCAAAGCTTTCCATTCACTGTGATGCCTGGACCTACCTACCTACTTCTCTCAGGCTTCAGGGTCACTTTCCACCGTGAATATGAGTCAACAGCCTCCGCTGACGTCTGAAGCTGAAAACTTTTACCTCCTTCCTTTTGGCTCCTGTGTCTCCCACCTGCAGGGGAGAGAGCGAGGGGGCCTATAACATTCATTCGCTTGCTGGTTACCAACACAGACTGGGAAGTTTATCTGACCTTCCGTACAATGGCAAATCTGAATGGAAGTGAGAACTCCCAAACACCTGCCAGGCATACAGAGTCAGAGCTAGAGAACAGAAACAAGACCTTCAGCCCATCTACTCCATGCTGAAATATTATTCTGCTAAATCCCATCGACCTCACCCAGACAAAAGCCCTGCATCCCCCTCCCACGCATATACTTACCCAAATTTCTCGTAAATATTGAAATTGACCCTGCGTTCACCACTTACACTGGCAGCTTGTTCACACTCCCACCACCCTCTGTGGAGAAGTTCCTCTTAAACATTTCACCTTTCATCCTTAACCCATAAATCTCTAGTTCTAGTCTTACCTAATCTCAGTGGAAAAAGCCATCATGCATTTACCCTGTCTATACCCCTCATAATAACATACACTTCTATCAAACCTACTTTCTACACTCCAGGGAATCAAGTCCTAACCTATTCAACCTTTCCCTACAAATCAGGTCCTCAATTCCCACAGCAGTCTCCCTTGGCCAGCAGTGTGTAGGGTGCCCGACAGATTAAGGAGCATATATGGGAAGATATTTTTTCTTAGGGAAAAATCAAAAAATGCCGACTTTCTTTCATCATTACAAATTGTGTATCAAATTCAGAACCAGAATCAGCTTTAATATCATTGACGTACTGTATGTCATGAAATTTGTTGCTTAGCAGCAGCAGTACATTATAATACAGTTCACAAAAAGCTAAATTAGAATAAGAAATACCTTTTTTAAAATATAGTGCAAATAGAGAGCAAGAAGTAATGAGGTAGTGAACATGGGTTTATTGTCCATTCAGAAATCTGATAGCAGAGGGGAAAAAGCTGTTCTTGAAATGTTGAGTGTGTCTTCAGACTCCTGTACCTCCTCCCCGGTGGTAACAATGAGAAGAGTGTATGATCCAGAATCAAGTTTGAAAGTCACAGAATATTATGCAATCATTACTGAGTTTGTATTTATCAAAACAGAAATCTCATCTTAAAGTGTAAGTGCTAACTCCAAAAAGCCAGTGGATTTGTATTCTAACTTCTTTTGTTTAACCTTCACATTCTCAGACTAAAATCACAATGACCTCAGTACACATACTGTATATGAACTGTGAGAGACTAACTGAAAGAAAGTTAATGGAACCTTTATCAAAAGTGAATAGAGTGCTTTACCTTGTACTAACAGCACGCATATCGAAGTAGAGTTATGTCTGGATCACACAATGTGATCGGGTGACATCTAATCCCAGTTCAGACTCAGCCAGTGGTTCTTCTTGCCTTGCTGTTCTGAGGTGTGTGTGTTCGCAGGGTTGCAGGCACATGGTGAATCACCCTCTATTGTTTAGAGACAGCGTAGTTTCCGGCAGAACGAACAGCCTCGGTAACTTCAGTACCAGTCATACTGCATTCTTCTATTCATTGACAGCTATGGGTGTTACGTTATTGCCTGTCCCAAATGGCCCTTCAGAAGATAGACCTGGCCCACTTTCCTACCAAAGTTCAAAGTCCAAACTAAATTTTATTCTCCAAGTACACATCTCTGTCCCTGAGATTCTTTTTCTTGCAGGCATTCACAGTAAATACAAAGAAACACAATAGAGTCAACAAAGAATTGCACACAAAGATGGACAAACAACCAATGTGCAAAGTACAACAAACCGCAAAAATGAATACATAATAATAAATAGAAAATTAATAAATATTGAGAACATGAGTTGTTGAGTCCGTGTGTTTTATAGTTTTCAGTGAACAGTTCCGTATGAGGTGTGTAAAATTATCCACACCAGTTCAAGAGCCTGATGGTCGAGGGGAAATAACTGTTCCTGAAGCTGGTGATGTGGGTCCTAAGGCTGCTGTATCTCCCTCCCAATGGCAGCAGCAAGGAGAGAGCACAGCCTGGATGATGGGGGTTGCCTTCTTGTGACAGTGCTCCTTGTAGATGTGCTCAGTGGTGGGGAGAGCTTTACCCATGATGGACTGGGTCAAATACACTACTTTCTGCAGGCTTTTCCGTTTTTGGTCATTGATGTTTCCAGATCAGGCATGAAATGTTCAGCCAAACTTAGTGAATGATGGAGCAAATATGAGGTGTGAGTGGCCTACTCCCAGTTTCTATTTATAATTTTCAGGTAAGAATTCCAGAAATAACACTTCCAGATGAATAGTTAATCTGAAATGTTAATTCAGTCTCTTTCTCTCTCTCCCCCTAGAGGCCTGACCTGCTATGAATCCTAGTGTTTTCTGAGATTATTTGCCAAGTCATTTAGCTATTAGCAAGAAGCTCAGGTCCCACACCACCGGGTTCAACAACAGTGACTTCCCGTCAGCCACTCAGTTCTTGAACCAACCATCAGAACCGTAATCACTACCTCAATGCAACAGAAGCAGCACAGCATGACCGCTGTTCCACAATGGATTTTGTTTAATGTGTACTAATCGTGCTCTTTCTGGTAAAAAGTTACATAATTTAAGTTTATGTTTTCCTTGTGAATGCTGACTTATAAAAACACAAGAGGTTCTGCAGATGCTGGAAATCCAGATCAACACACACAAAATGCTGGAGGAACTCAACAGGTTAGGCAGCATCTACGGAGGGGAATAAACAGTCGATGCTTCGGCCTGATGAAGTGTCTCGGCCCGGAACGTTCACTGTTTATTCATTTCCATAGATGCTGCCTGACCTGCTGAGTTCCTCCAGCATCTGTGTTGCTGCTGTTTATGATGCTATCGTCATTTTGTGCTGTGCTGTATGATGTTGGCGATCACAGTCTCATGACCAAATTGTTCTTGGCAAATTTTTCTACAGAAAGTGGTTTGCTATTGCCTTCTACTGGACAGTGTCTTTACAGGACTGGTGACCCCAGCCATTATCAATACCCTTCAGAGATTGTCTGCCTGGTGTCAGTGGTCGCATAACCAGGACTTGTAATATCCACTATCTGCCCCTCGTGACCCTGCTTGGGGTGTGGGAGTGCTAAGCTGGTGCTACACAATGCCCAAGGGGGCCAGCAGGCTGCTGGAGGGAAAGAGCAGCTTACACCCCTCCACCAGACCTGATATTATGTGCCTGTCATATTGCCACAAGTAGGTTTACATTGCATCAGTGTACTTGTGCATATGACAATAAACTTGACTTTGACTTTTATGACTTTTTTTAAATGAAGTACAGATCTGGACTAGCTAATTTCTTTTTGGGGAAATGTTGTTTATTTATTTTTGTAACTCACAGTAATTGTTATCTCTTACAATGCACTGCTGCTGCAAAGCAACACATTCCACAGCATGTATCAGTGATAATAAACCTGGTTTGTTTTATTAAGTTACAGAATTTGTCTGGAAAGGACCCAGAACACAAGTGTAATTATGAAGAAAGCAATGCAGCTCTTCTTCTTTCTTAGGAGTTTGTGGAGATTTGGCACGACATCTGAAACATCGTCAAACTTCTGTAGATGTGTAGTGGAGAGTACATTGACTGGCTGCATCACAGCCTGGTATGGAAACATCAATGCCCTCGAATGGAAAAATCTTACAAAAAGTAGTGGATAAAGTCCATCAGGGTAAAGCCCTCTCTACCCCCCCCCCCCCATTGAGCACACCTATATGAAACACTGTCGCAGGAAAGCAGCATCCATCATCAGGGACCCCCACCATCCAGAACACGCTCTCCTGTCTCTGCTGCCATCAGGAGGAGGTACAGGAGCCTCAGGACTCACATCACCACGTTCAGGAACAGTTACTACCCCTCAACCATCAGGCTCTTGAACCAGAGTGATAACATCCTTCAACTTCACTTGCCCCTTCATTAAAATGTTCCCATAGCCAATGGACTCATGTTCAATGACACTTCATCTTATATTCTTGATATTTATTGCTTATATATTTATTATTAATATTTCCCTCTTTGTACTTGCAGAGTTTGTTGTCTTCTGTACTCTGGCTGAACACCCTTGTTGGTTGGCCTTTCTTTGATTCTGTTATGGTTATCATTCTATAGATTCATTGAGTGTGCCCACAAGAAAATAAATCCCAGGGTTGTATTTGGTGACGTATGTATATTTATTTAATGGATTTACTTTGAACTTTGAAAGGCCTATTGTGAGCTGTATCAATTGATAGATAGGTCTATTTACTGGGACTTAAATTTCCCAACTCCTTGGATGGAATTTAAACTGGTGCCTTCCGTCAATAACCCTGGTCTCTGAAGACTTCACAATGTCAGCCTTACTCCTCTTTATAATTTATGTGCATGAGGCACCTTGAACATCAAAGATGACTTCTATCTGTCACATCGAAAAATCAAAACATAATGAATTGTGTCATTGGGGTCAATGACCCGCACGGTCGGAGGACGTGCTGGGATCAGCTCCTAAGCGTCACCATGCCCACGACTTACCAATCCTAACCTGGACGTGGAAGGAAACTGGAGCACCTGGAGGAAACCCATGCATTCAAGCTCCTCACAGGCATCAGGTAGATTTCAACCCAGCTTGTTCTAGTTGAAAATTGTTATGTTAACCGCAACGGTTCCTTGCAGCCCATCGTAACACATCGTGACATGGTAAAATATTGCAAGGTGGTGCATGCTCCGGCACTAGGACTGGTCGGAGGATAGTCACCCTGTGGCAAGTCCTTCTCGGTCATTCGTCCCTCGGGATTGAGGGCAACTCTGGCTCTGTGGGTTCAGAGGTGGGTCATGGGGCAACAGGAGGGGGAAGGGGTTATTTATTTATTGAGATACAGGCTCTTCCAGCCCTTTGCGCCACACCATCCAGCAACCCACCTATTTAACCCCTAGTCTAATCGCAGGACAATTTAAACGACCAATTAACCTAATAACTATGGGAGGGAATCAGAGCACCCGGAGGAAACCCATGTGGTTCACAGAAAGAGTTTACCAGCTCCTTACAGATGGTGCTAGGACTGTAAACACAAAGTACACTGCAGATGCTGTGGTCAAATAAACACGTACAAACAAGCTGGATGAACTCAGCAGGTCGGGCAGCATCCGTGGAAATGAGCAGTCAACGTCTCGGGTCCAGACCCTTCGTCAGGCCTAAAGGAGGAGGGGGCAGGGGCCCTATAAAGAAGGTGGGGGGTGGAATGTGCCAAGTGAAAAATCAATCAGAGAAAAGATCAAGTGGTGGCAGAGGGGAAGCAGGGAGGGGATAGGCAGGAGAGGTGAAGGAGGAATGTAAGGGGAAAGCACTACAGGTAGTAGAAGGTAGAATCATGAGAGAGGTGATAGGCAACTAGACGAGGAGGCAGAGTGAAAGTGGGATGGGGGAAGGGAGAGGGAGGGAATTATCGGAAGTTGGAGAATTCGATGTTCATACCAAGGGGCTGGAGACTACCCAGACGGTATATGTGGTGTTGCTCCTGTTAGGACTGAACTCTGAATTCTAGAAAGCCCTGAGCTGCAATGGTGTTGTGCTACCCACTACGGCACTGCGGCCACACGGTTACCAGGGCTACTGTATACGGTGAAGGCAGACAAACTCTATACAGACGACATTGAACTTTGAACTCCGATGCCCTGCATTACACATTGGCTCCCTACCAGTCTGCAGACTCATTCACAGATGGGGCAGAGAGGGTGGGGGGCATCAACAGCTGGTTCCAGTTCAGTTTATTGTCATTCAACCAAACACATGAACACCAAACGAAACAGTGTTTTCCCGGATCAAGGTGCACAACAATACATATAACTCACACAGCACAAAGTAATATTACCATAAATAAACTAAACAATCAGGTGCATATATGATACAAGCAGAAAAGTAAACAGTATAACGCTACTGGCACTTCATGTGTGAGGAGGCCAGGGTGGTGGCAGGGGGTTCAGTAGTCTCACTGCCTGGGGGAAAGAAGCTGTTTTCTATCCTAACAGTCCTTGTCCTAATGTTATGGTACCTCCTACCTGATGGTAGGGGGTCGTAGATTGTTGGAGGGATGGAAGAGATCATTGACGATGCTAAATGCCCTGTTTATGCAGTGCTCTGGATAATGTATTAATGGGTAGGGAGACACCCCGATGATCCTCTCAGTTGTCCTCGCAACCCTTTGCAGGGACTTGTGGTCAGAAGTCTTGCTCTTCCCGTACCAGACGGTAATGCAGATGCTCAGAACACTGTGAAGCTTCTGTAGAAATTGGTTAGAATGGAAGATGAAACTCAGTCACCTCAATCTTCTCAAAAGTGGAGACGCTTCTGTACTTTCTTGACCAAAGAGGCAGTATTGAGGGATCAGGTGAGATCATCTGTTATGCGTACTCCCAAAAATTTGGTTCTCCTATCTCTCATCACTAGGATAGTGAGCTGTTTACTATTTACCTGTGCTGTGCACTTCATGCATTTTGAATTATATTTTTTTATTGACTTGCATATGGTAATATTTTTGTTTTTATCAGCTGTGTAATGTATATTTTATTGATGCACCATGGTCTGGAGGAACGTTGTTTCATTTGGTTGTCAACACGTACAGTCAGATGACAAAGTGGACCCTGAGCTTGAACAAAGGAGACCTGATGGTGCAGTGCTGGTGCCTCCTCTTTGCTGTTGAGTCTGTCAGTCTCAGCATGCCGTTCTAAGCCTTGGAGACAGGGTGCAACACAAACAGCCTACTGATTTGGAGAGACATTTGCGTCCAAGCCAGGTACTTTGTGCTTTGCTGTTGGAACATCAATGTTCAGCCTCTGGTCATACCCCAAGGACCGAAGGTGCTTTGGGCTTGACAAGGAGACAAAGCTCAGTAGTGTCAAAAACAATCACTCCCTACGTGACTCTCTCTCCCATCAGATTCATCATTCTTCAGTCCTTTGCCTTTCCCACCTATCACTTCCTAGATTCTTAATTCATACCCCTCCCACACCCACCTGGCTTCACCTATCACCTTCTAAGCTTGCCCTCCTTCCCCTCCCCCCCATCACCTTATTCTGACATCTTCTCCCCTTACCTTCCAGTCCTGATGAACTGTCAACTGTTAATTCCTCTCCATAGATGCTGCCTGACCGGCCAGTTCCTGCAGCATTTTGAGTGTGTTGCTCTAAGTGAATTCCTCACCACCATTCATGGCCTTCCAGATGAGGCAACACTTCACCTGTGAGTCTGCCGGGGTCGCCTACAGGATTGCCTGCTCCCAGCGTAGCCCCCTCTACAGCAGTGAGACCTGATGTAGAAACGGGAATTGTTTCATTGATCACCATTGGCCTGTCCACTCCAAAAAACAGGATTTCTCAGTGGTAAACCATTTCAATTCTACTTCCATTTTCCATTCCAACATGACCTCCTCTACTACCATGATGAGTCCATCTGAGTAGCCCCCTACCTGACAGTAGAAACATTGACTACTCCAACTTCAGTAATTTCAACTATCCTCCCCTTTCTCTATTTCCCGTTTGACTCCCATCTTCTCCTCACCTGCTTATCACCTCCCACTGGTGCTCCCCTCCTTCCTTTTCTCCCATGCTCCTCTGTTCTCTCCTATCAGATTCCTTCTTCAAGCACTTTACCTTTTTCACCTCTCACCTCCCAGATTCTCACTTCATCCCCCTTTCCCCCACCCACCCTGCTTCACCTATCACCTTTTAGCTTGTCCACCTTCCCCTCTCCCCCCACCATTTTATTCTGGCTTCTTCCTCCCTCCTTTCCAGTCAGGGTGAAGGGTCTTGGCCTGAAATGTTGACTGTTTACTCCTCTCCATAGATGCTAACTGACCTGCGAGTTCCTACAGCATTGTGTTACTCTGGATTCCCAGCACCATAAGACATAACAGCTGAATTAGGCCACTTGGCCCACTGACTCTGGTCTAATCCATCCGGCTAATCCATTTTCCCTCAACTGCATTCTCCTGCCTTCTCGCCATAACCTTTCATGCTTTCAGTAACCAAGAGCCTCTGTATCTTTGTGTTAAATATACCCGAAGATCTGGGCTTTCACAGCCGTCTTGGCAACAAATTCCACAAATTCACCATCCTCTGGCTATAGGAATTCCTCCTCTCCGTTCTAAATGGACATCTCTCGATTCTGAGGCTGTGTCCTCTGGTCCTAGACGATACCCAACTTGCTGAGTTCCTCAGCATTTTCTGTGTTATTCAGATCTCTGTGCTGTGGTTGTGTGCTCAGCCCCAGCAACAGGGCAAGCAAGAGGCCATCGTGGAGTTGGTACAAATCTATTACATCAGCCACGGAGGAAGATCTTTGCTGTTTATCCAACCTATCACTGCATTTAGGTCTACTGTCATGATCAATGAATCTGGTTACTCTTCATTTCTCCTTCTCTGCCATAAGCACAACTGAATTGTGTTGAAGATGTGGTGGAACATCACTGTCAGATGTGACCATTAACACAGATCTCCCTCGCCCGTCTTTCAGCTCAGTGGGAACATTGTTGAGACAAACAAAGTCAAACAAATGATCTTTGGAAATACTAATCTAGGTCACTGCCACCTTCTTTGTAAACTCCCCAACTACTTATTTACTCAGATGCCCAACGAAACACCACCCTTACTGAATAGGCATTAGCCAATGAGCAGGCTCAAAACATCTCTTCATACAGAGGCTGCATTCAAAACCAGAGTCAGTGATTGGCTACAGTCATTTGAGCATAACCAGCATAAAGACACAATGGATTGCTTTGAAAGGGTATACAATAACATCACACTGTCAGCAAGGAGCATTCAATACTTAACACCATGAAAATTCAAACCCAGTCAATAATACTGCTTTTCTGACAATGAGAAATCTTCAAATTCACAGTAAAATTTATTATCAAAGTATGTACTATATCTGTCACCATGCACTACATTGAGATTCATTTTCTTGTGGGCACTTACAGAAAAGTGAAGAAAATACGCGCACTGCAGTAGCGTGGCAGTTAGCACGACGCTATTATAACTCAGGGTGTTGGAGTTTGGAACTTGATACCTGCATCCATTGCAAGAAGTTTGTATGCCCTCCCCATGAATACGTGGGTTTCCTCCGGGTGCTCTGGTTTCATCCCACAGTCCAAAGACGTAGTGGCTAGTAGGTTAATTGGTCTTTGTAACTGTCCTGAGATTGAGCTAGGGTTAAGTAAATGGGTTACTGGGCAACGCAGCTCACTGGGCCAGGAGGGCCTCTTCCAAGCTGTATCTCTTAAAAATATCATGAACTATACATGAGCAAAAACTGATAAACAATATGCAAAAGACAAATTTTGCAAATAATAATACTGAGAATATGGTTGTAGAGTCCTTGAAAAAGAGTCCATAGGTTGTGGAATCAGTTCAGACTTGAGGCAAGTGAAGTTGTCCCTTCTGGTTCATGAGCCCGATAGTTGTAGGGTAATAATTGTTCCTGAACTTGGTGGTATGGGAGCTAAGGCCCCTGCACCTCCTACCCAATGGTAGTGGTGAGAAGAAAGCGTGGACTGGATGGCGGGGGTCCCTGATGAGGGTTGCTGCTTTTTTGTGGCAGCACACCATTTGACAAAGTCTTTTCAAAAAGAATCTACTGGCACATTTCCAACAATCCACCATCCATTCAGTCCACCGGCCTCGAGGCAGCTGAAACCACTGCCCACATTCAAACCCTATCCTCAAGAACAAATATATCCTTTGCCTATCTTTATCCTTCTGCAGCTGTGGACACCCTCAAACTGTGGCTGGTACAGTTTGAGACAAACACCTTCCTTTTGAAAATGACATCCTCAACTTCAATACAATGATCTGAAGATAGAGTTGTCCAGCATGGACTGGGGACAGAGGCTAAAGGAAAGGTCAGGAGATGGGCAGTGGCCGATATATAGACCATAAAACATAGGAACAGAATTGGGATGTTCGGCCCATTGAATCTGCCCCAACATTCCATCATAGCTGATTTACTTAACTCTCTCAACCCCATTCTCCTGCCTTCTTCCTGCAATCTTTTGCACCCTGACTAATCAAGAACCTATCAACATCCATTTTAAATATCCAATGACTTGGCCACCACAGCCATCTGTGGCAGTGAATTCCACAGATTCACCACTGTCTGACTAATGAAATTCCTCCTTATCTTTGTTCTAAATAGACGCCCTTCTATTCTGAGGCAGTGCCCTCCGGTCCTAGACTCCCCTACTATAGGAAACATCCTCTTCAAGACCACTCCATCTAGGCCAGGGGTCAGCAACCTTTACCACTGAAAGAGCCACTTGGACCCGTTTCCCACAGAAAAGAAAACACTGGGAGCCGCAAAACCCGCTTGACATTTAAAATGAAATAACACTGCATACAACGTTTTGTTTTGCCTTTATGCTATGTATAAACAAACTATAATGTGTTGCATTTATGAAATTGATGAACTCCTGCAGAGAAAATGAAATTACATTTCTGCATGCAACAAAAACATTTTGAACTCCGAAAAAAAGACGTTGGGTTGAAGGTTACTTTGAAGTAAAATACTCAACGTCTATTTGAGTCCTTCTTGTATTTATGAAAAACGCCAAACTTAAATTTGCCGCCAGCAGCAAACCAAAAATAACGTCAGCCAGCTGTCAACCTGAAAAATAAAAGGACTATTTCACTGAACAATGAAAACATATGAATATACGTAAAATAATAGGCAATTAAAATATTTATCATACTTGTTCAGGTTGACTCACACCTGACAATGCAGTCGTATTTAGTAGGGATGGATCGATGCTTAGGGGAGTGACCGGGAAGGATAATGTGTTTTTTTCCTCTCTGAACTCACAGAAGCGTTTCCCAAACGATGTTTGCATTGCGATGATTGCAGAATGTAAATACTCCGAATTTATCATGTCGTGACCTTGTTTGAACTCTCTCAAATTGGGGAAGTGAGACAATGTGCCTTTCTGTAAATCTCTGGCAAGCAACGTCAACTTGCGCTCGAATGCCAAAACATCCTCCAACATGTGCAGGGCTGTACGTCCTTACCCCGTTGAAGAGCTGTGTTCAGCGTGTTCAGGTGCGCTGTCATGTCTACCATGAAGTGTAGCTTTTCCAGCCACTCTGGCTGTTCCAGCTCAGGAAAGTTGAGCCCTTTGCTGCCCAGGAAAGTTTTCACTTCTTCCAGACACGCGACAAAGCGTTTCAGCACCTCCCCTTTGGACAGCCACTGGACTTTGTTGTGCAGCAGGTGCCCCATCAGTAGCTACTGACACCAGATGGGTGGTCTTTATTCCTTTGGCTCTTAAACAATTCAAGACAGCCTCACAGATGTCCTCCCCCCGTGTTTGGTCTTTTAGAGGTATCAACTCAATCAGTTCTTCCTGTGGCCCGGCAGAGTTTACATACCGGCAGAACAACGCTATTTGTTCAATATCGCCTTTGTCTTTAGACTCGTCACAGGCAATTGAGTAGGCCACAGCTGAATTGATGTCTTTAATTTGCTGTCTTGTGATGTCTTCTGCCATTTTTATGGTTCTGTCTTTGACAGTCTTTGCAGAGAGGGGCATATCCCTGATTTTCTGCACAATTTCACTCTTGTTTTTAAAGTCCGTGAATAGATGTTCTGAAATCTTAATGAAAGATTCTTTTATATATTCACCATCTGTAAACTGCTTCCCGTGCCTGACTATTTCCTGAGCGGCAATATAACTGGCGTATGTCGTTGATTTTCCTGACTTCATCCATTTCTGGAAATGATTTTTGCTCAGATCAACCTTCCGCATCAGTTCCGAAACGGCTTTTTTTCTCTCATCTCCATCCGGATATTTTTGAGCAAAGGCTGCGTGTTTACTCTGGAAATGCCTTGCGACATTTGACTTTTTGTTGTTTGCTAGTTTCTCATTGCATATTAAGCATACCGGTAAACCAGTCTCGTCAACAGTGAAAGCAAATGAATCTGCCCACGTATCATTAAACGTTCTGTTTTCTTCAGTCACTTTTCTTTTTTTAGAATTCTCCATAGTTGGCTTACCTTGGATCGAAAAATTAAAGAAATCGCGCACTGGCGGGTGTCAGGTATTGGCAGTGGTGACGTATATTAACAGCGATAAAAACACGTTGTAGCGGTGTGCTCACGCAGTCAGTAAACTGCAGTCGAATAACTTTATTCGAACTAAACAGCCTTGCTTTTAAGCCTCCCTCAACCCAGCCCCCATGGACGCAGATGCTGCAAAAGACGCGTACTCACAAACCCCCGTAGGCTATCTCCCTTAGCCGGAATGCTGGCTAATTGTGAGGAAATGTGTCGCCACACTTAGATTGTACAAGATCACCATAATCTTCAAATTTAGAATTACATTTCAAAAGCTAACAAACTAACATAAAATACATTTTAATTAAATACTGACCAATTATTTCCCAAAGCCACAGGGAGCCGCAGCACAGAGGTGAAAGAGCCACAAATGGCTCGGGAGCCGCAGGTTGCCGACCCCCGATCTAGGCTTTTTAAGAAGCTATTTTATCTTCGTCAGCAGAAAGTTGCCCCAATCAGGGACAGGGGGGTTCAACTGGAAAGTTAAATCACCTATAGTTAATAAAGGGAGGTCAAGGAAAATGTTCAATCTGGTAAATTTCTACAGATGTACCATGGAGGACATTCTGACTGACTGTCATCATTGGGTCTGGAGAGGCCACTGCACAGGACTGGGAAAGGCTGCTGAAAGTTGTAAACTCAGCCAGCTCTATCATGGGCACCAGCCTCCCAGCATCAAGGACGTCTTCAAAAGGCAATGGATACCTCAAGAAGGCAGAATCCATCATTAAGGGCCCCCATTACATAGGATATAGTCTCTTCTCATTACTACCATCAGGGAGAATATACAGGGAGAGAGTGAATCTGGAGACACACTCAATGTTCCAGGAACAGCTTCTTCCCCTCCGCCATCAAATTTCTGAACAATGAACACTACATTATTTTTGTTCTCTTTTTGAACTACTTATCTGCACATTTCTATTTCTTACTGTAATGTATCATAGTTCATATGTATTGCACTGCACTACTGCTATAAAACTTAACATTTCATGACATATTCTGATTCTGATTCTGAATCAAAAACTAAAGCATACAAGTGGAAGGCCAGAGCGATGGGAGTTTGTCAGGAACTACAGAATCTCTTGTGATTAGGATTTGCTGTTCTCTGCCAGCAGACTCTGGGGTAGGCAACCCTGAAGATGTTCCAATCTTCTTTGACGGGAGTCCAGTGAGACCCTTTCTCACTGCTCGCTCTCTGTGATCTCTGCTGTTCTCTGAATGCTTCCCCTCCTCCCACCTTTATATTCTGGCTTCTTCCCCTCCTAATGAAGGGTTATGCCTTAAGACGTCAACAATTCATTTTCCATGGATGTTGCCCGAATTGCTGAGTTCCTCCAGCATTTGCATTTTGTTCAAACTATGCCCCCTCCTATTAGCCATTTCTGCCCTAGGAAACAAGCAGGATGCCTGAAGGGAACCAATGTAGATAGAAATAGGCTGTCACAGCACAGTACAGGCACATGGACCAAGATATTGTTCTTACCTTTTATAACCCTTCCCTCCTACAGAACCAATAAGATTAATCCAACCCTTCCCTCCCACAAAGTCCCCCCAATTTTCTATCATCCATCTGTCTATTTGAGATTTTCTTAAATGTCCCTAATGTATTTGCCTCCATTGCAAGTCCTGGCAGGGCATTCAGGATAATCTTCTGCACACCACTGTTGCGACATGTGGTTATTTCAGTTACTGTCGCCTTCCTGTCAGCTTGAACCAGTCTGGCCGTTCTCCTCTGACCTCTCTCATTAACCCACAGCACTGCTGCTCATTGGATGCTTTTTGCACCATTCTCTGTAAACTCTAGAGACTGTTGCGCTTGAAGAGACCAGAAAATCAGAAGTTTGAGATAATCCAACAACCCTGTCTAGCACCAACAATCATTCCACAGTCAGAGTCCCTTAGATCCCATTTCTTCCCCATTCTAATGTTTGGTCCAAACAACAACTGAACCTCTTTACCATGTCAGCATGCTTTTATGCATTGAGTTGCTGCTAAATGATTGGCTGATAAAATATATGCATTAACAAGTAGGTGTACAGATGTACCTAATAAAGTGGCCACTGAGTGTTAAGACCACAAATGCAAAGATTCAAAGTACATTTATTATCAAAGTTTGTATGCAGTATATAACCCTCAGATTCTTTTTCCCCCACAGACAGCCATGAAACAAAGAAAACCATGGAACCCGTTCAAAGAAAAGCATCAAACCCACACTTCACCCCCAAGCACAAAAAAGAAATCGCACAAAAAGCAAAAAAAAAAGTAAGACACAGAATATAAAAGATGAAGGAGTCCAGGCATATTCAGCTCAGCTGTGTTCAGTTCAATCTAGCGCTGTCGTTCAATACCTGCAGGATGCATTGATCAAAATCGCCCAAAATAGCAACAAAATAAGGAGTGACCAGAAATGAGAAGCACACTGTAACGTGAACTACAAAGTCCAATAAATGTATAACTCTTAGCAAACGGACCAGTATTCCACCTGGCTGCTAACCCTGGGTGAACCTCCTGCTAAAATAGGCCACACTTCTGCTGGCACGTTCCCATCAGCTAAACCATACAGTTCTGCCATGAGAACGACCCACTTAGACAGTTCCAACAATCCCTGTGTTACGTTTGTCCTTTCTGTGGCTCAGGTGTTTTACCTAATGGTTTACTAAAGCTCAGGTATGTGTGTAATAAGCAGAGACACAAGAAATTCTGCAGATGGGGGAAATTTGTAGTAACAAAATGTTGGAGGAGCTCAGCAGGTCAGGCAGCATCTGCAGAGGGGAATAAATGGTTGAAATTTGGGAACTGAGACCCTTCATCAGGACTGGAAAGGAAAAGGGAAGAATCCAGAATAGGAAAGTGGTGGGTCTCCCTCCTCTCAATTTCCCTCCACAGATGCTGCCTGACCTGCTGGGTTCCTCCAGCACTTGGTGTGTGTTGGGCTGTGAGAGGAGGCATTTTAACACTCGTAGATATTTGGTGAATCCCAGACCAGGTATCTCCTTCCCTTAACCTCTGCAGTGGTAGCAGAGACAGGGCAATCTGCAGCAAGTTTCAGGAGCATTGCAGCTTAGAGCTCAGAACAGAACTGACAATTCAGAAAGTCAAAGGCAGGGAAAGGGTATAAATGTTCTTATTTCTGTTCCCCGCCCATCCCTCCCCGAGGCGAAGTGTGCTTAAGGATTGCTTCATCTCAACCTGCTGCATTCCTGGATTCAAATTATTCTATTAAGCAGGAAGTTTGCAGGTGTAAGCACAGCCCTAGGAGAGGCCTAGTATTTGTTGCTGGGAATAATCCAAAACTACTCTGGTGCCTTCCAGAAGCTTCTTTGGGACATGGAGAAAGAAAGGGGGCTCTTTCTGCTCACAATTCTATTTTCATCCCGATTATCCCTTCCCAAAATCCAGACAACCAATATGGTCTGGCTCTAGGCCTCAGGCCCAGTTCCTTCACAACACAGCAACACGTACAATCAAGTTGGAGGAACTCAGCAGGTCGGGCAGCATCCGTAGAAACGAGCAGTCAACGTTTCGGGCTGAGACTGTTTGTCAGGATGAAGGGTCACGGCCCGAAATATTGACTGCTCGTTTCCATGGATGCTGCCCAAACTGCTGAGTTCCTCCAGCTTGTTTGCACTTGTTGCTTTGACCACAGCATCTGCAGAGTACTGTGTTTACTCCTTCACAACTTAGCTGTCCCCAAGCCTCAGTAGAGGAAATTTAGCCAGAAGTCTCTTCCTCCAGATTTAAATACAGACTCTCTCTCTGCAGGAATGCCATCCATAAGACCATAAAACATGGGATAATTAGGCCATTCGGCCCATTGAGTCTGCTCATCTATTCCATCATGGCTGATTTATTATCCCTCTCAACCCCATTCTCCTGCCTTCACCTACTGACTTTTTGATGCCCTGACTAATCAAGAACCTATATATTCAATGCCTTGACCTCCACAGCTATCTGGGGAAATTAATTTCACAGCTTCAGCACCCTCTGGCTGAAGAAATGCTTTTTCATCTCTCCTTCCTTCCTTACTTTAAACCTAGGACCTCATCTCTGATAATCATACCATGGGAAATATATTCAAATTAACCACCTGTATTCCTTTTAAATGCTTAAAAAGTCATCAAACAATATGCATGGGCCCCTGGGCCCAACTCATCCATTTAAATCAAGATGCCCAACCAAGCTAGACACAATTGCCCATGTTTATCTCATGTCCCCATATCCCTGTCCAAATGTCTTTTAAATGCTGCTGTTACACCTGCCTCAACCACTTCCCCTGGCCACTCGTTCCATATACCCACCACCCTCTGCATGAAGAAGTTGCCCTTCAGGGACCTTTTAAATCTGCCCCCTCTCAGCCCTTTAGCTTTTGATTCTCCTTCCCTGGGAAAAATAAAGGTCACGTACATTCACTCTACTTGTACCCTTCATGATCTACCTGAGAAACGAAGTGCTGATATTGGAGATGGTTCAGAGGAAGTTCACAAAAATTATTCCAGGATTGAAAGGAGTGTTTGATAGCTCTGGGCCTGTACTCATTGGAATTCAGAAGGGGATCTCATTGAAACCTATTGGATATTGAAAGGTATCGATAAAGTGGATGTGGAGAGGATATTTCATATAATGGGGGAGTCTAGGGTCACAGCCTCTGAATAGAGGGGCATCCTTTCAGAATGGAGATGAGGAGGAATTTCTTTAGCCAGATTGTTGTGAATCTGTGGAATTCATTGCCACAGATGGCTGTGGTGGCCAAGTCATTGGGTATATTTAAAGCAGAGGTTGATGGGTTCTTGATTAGTAAGGGCATGAAGGGTTATGGGGTGAAGGGAGCAGATTGGGTCTGCATGAAAAATGGATCAGCCTTGATGAAATGGTGGCCTAGAATGGGCCAATTCTGTTCCTAATTCTTACACCTCTATAATGTCAACCTTCAGTCTACTGCAGTCCAGGGAAGAATAACAAAAAACCATAAGACATTGGAGCAGAAATAAACTATTCTGCCCATTGAGTCTGGTCCAGCATTCCATCATGGCCGACTTATTATCCCTCAGCCCCATTCTCCTGCCTTCCCCCTCTAACTTTTGATGCTCTATCAATCTACATTTTAAATATTCTCAATGACTTGGACTCCACAACCATCCATGGCAATGAATTCCATAGATTCAACATCCTCTGGCTAAAGAAATTCCACCTCATCTCTGTTTTAACTGGACCCCCCCCCCTCCTCAACCGTAGGAAACATCTTCTCCACATCCACTCTATCAAGGCCTTTCAGCATTTGATAGGTTTCAATGAAATCCAGCCCCCCATTCTTCAAAACTCCAGTGAGTACAGGCCCAGAGCCATCCAACACACTATATATTAATCCTATCATTCTTGTGAAACTCTACTGGATTCTCTCCAATGCTAGCACATCTTTTCTTAGATAAGTGGCCCAAAACTGCTCATAATACTCCAATTGTGGCCTGCCCAAGCTCATCCTATAGCTCATGCAATTGAGTCCAGACAACATCTTAGAAATCTTTTCACTCTTTCCAGCTTACAGGCTTCTCTCTTTCTCAACATTAGCCCTCAACATTAACTGTTCCTCCTTCCACAGAAGCTGCCTGACCTGCTGCGTATTTTTTGGAGGGTCTCAGCTCAAAACTTCAACTGTTTATTAATTTTCACAGAATGTTGCCGGATCTGTTGAATTGCTCCAGCATTGTGCGTGTGTTGCTCAGGATTTCCAGAATCTCTTATGTCCAGAATTTTATGTTTTTCAGATTTCTGCATTTTCATTTCCATAGTTTGACAGTTTATAATCACTGCATTAGGAAATAAACCAGTTTTCTTTACACACATGATATACACTTAGTGGCTAAGTTATTAGATACCTACCATACCTCAAAGTAGCCACTGAGTGTATGTTCATGGACTTCAAAGTTTGTCATGTTCAGAGATGCTTTTCTTCACACCACTGTTGTAATGTCTGGTTATTTAAGTTATAAAGTCATAGGCATAGAAAGGTACAGACAGAAACAGGACCTTCAGCCCATCTAGTCCATGCCAAATCATTTAAACTGCCACCTTTACTATTGCTTTTCTGTCAGCCTGAACAAGTCTGGCCATTCTCCTCTGACTTACCTTATTAATAAGGCACTTTCGCCCACAGATCTGACACTTACTGGATGATTTTTGTTTTTCGCACTATTCTCTATAAACTCTAGAGACGGTTGTGCGTGAAAATCCCAGGAGATCAGCGATTTCTGAGAGACTCAGACCACCCAGTTTGGCACAACCATCATTCTGCAGTCAAAGTCACTTAGATTACATTTCTTCCACGTTCTGTTATTTGGTTTGAACAACTGAACCTCTTGACCATGTCTGCCTGCTTTGATCTGCTGACAGCCAGATCAGACATTCAAATCTGGAGATCAAGAATTCTACAAGAGGTGCAGGTATGATCTCTGGAAAGCCATCTCACGGGAAAAATGGAGATTCCCTACTCGGCTGGAATCAACATGGGATGCTCGACAGCTGTGAACAGGGTTTGAATGCCAGAACCTCCTACAAAGTTAAATCTTGCAACATAGGGGACAGCAGAGCTTCATTCCAGATGAGTTCAATGTCTTCTTGCTCGCTTTGATCACCAGATCAGGGAGGAACCATCACACATCCCCACGTCTCCTGTTTATCTTTAGGTCCCAGTATTTGAAGATGACATGCAGGCTGCCTTCGAGAGATTGAATCCAAGGAAAGCATCCGGTCCGTTTGGAGTACCTGGCCAGGTACTGAAGACCAGCTGGCTGGTGTATTCACAGATTGGCAGTGTGTGGTGCCCAAGAAGAGCGTGGTAACCTGTCTAAATGACTATCACCCAGTGGCACTTGCATCCATAGTGATGAAGTGTTTATAGAGAGGCTGGTGTTGAAGCACATCAGCTACTGCCTGACTGGCAACTTGATTTGTTTCCAATTTGCTACTGAAGTAACAGCTCTACAGCAGATGCTATCTCATTAGCTCTTCACACAACCATGGCACATCTGGATGGCAAAGACGCATACATCAGGACGCTCTTTATCAATTACAGCTCAGCACTTAAAACTAATCAGTAAGGCTTCAATATCTCCTTGTGCAATCGGATCCTGGATTTCCGCACTTGTAGACCCCAGTCAGTCCAGATCAGCAAAAACATCTCCTCCACAATCTCCATCAGCACATGAGCACTGTAGGGATGCATACTTAGCCCCCCACTCTACTCGCTTTACACCTATGACTGTGTGGCTAAGTACAGCACCAACACTGTATACATGTTTGCTGATGACACCACTGTTGTGGGCTGCATCAAACATGGTGATGAATCAGCATGCAGGAGGGAGAATGAAAATTTGGCTGAGTAGTGTAGTAACAACCACCTTTCACTCAATGTCAAGAAGACTAAGGAACTGATTGTAGACTTTACTAGAAGGAAACCAGAGGTCCATGAGCCAGTAATCAGAGGATCAGAGGTGGAGAGGGTCAGTAACTTAAAATTCCTGGGCGTCACTATCTGAGGACCTGTCCTGGACCCATTATATAAATGTTATTGTGAAGAAAGCACGACAGTGCCTCTACTTCCTCAGCAGTCTGTGGAGACTGGCCGTGTTATAAAAAACCTTGGTAAACTTCTCTCATTGTGTGGTGGAAGACGTGCTGACTGGCTGTATTATGGCCTGGTATGGGAACACCAATGCCTTTGAGCAGAAAATCTTACAAAAAGGAATGGATTCGGCCTAATACATCACAGGTAAAACTCTCCAAATCAGCTACATGAAACATTGCTGTAGGAAAACAGCATCCATCATCAAAGATCCTCACCACACAGGCCACTCTGTTTTCTCACTGCTGCCATCATGTAGAAGGTACAAGAGCCTCAGGATTCACATTACCAGGTTCAAGAACAGTTATTACACCTCAACCATCAGGCTCTTGAGCAAAAGGGGATAACTACACTCATTTAAGGTCTCTTTTATCTTATTTCATGCTCATTATTTATTGCTATTCATTTATATCTGCATTTGCATGGTTTGTTAACAATTTACAGATCCTGTTTACAGTTACTGTTCTATAGATTTGCTAAATATGTCAGAACAAAAATCTCAGGATTGTTTGTGGTAACATATATGTACTCTGATAATAAATTTGACTTTATTGAATTGCTGCCACATGATTGGCTGATTAGATATTTGTATTAATAAGCAGTTGTATATGTAATAAACTGTCCACTCAGTGTAGGTTATTCCATTTGTATTTAGATATTGACGTTGTCTATACCTTAGCCTGTGGCTTGATTATACAACTCCTTCTTGCCAAACACATTCCAGCCTATTCTATAAAATCCTTTGCTCTCTATTTGGTGTTTTGCAATAAGTTACTCTTTCTGAACTTTGTTAAATTTTTTAGACCACGTGGGAGGAGATTTACCAGGATGCCACTCAGCTTGGAGAGCACGTCTAATTAGGATACACTGAGTGAGCTGGGGGCTTTTCTCTTTGCACTGAACGAGGATGAGAGGTGACGATAGAGGTGTGCAAAATGATAAGAGGCATAGATAAAGTGGATAGCTAGAGACTTTTTCCCCAGGGTAGAAGTGGCTAATACGAGAGGATATAATTTCAAAGTGATTGGAGGAAAATCTAGAGGGGTTGTCAGTGGTAGTTTTTTCTACACAGAGAGTGGTGGTTGTGTGGAACGCCCTGTAGGGGATGATGGTAGAGGCAGATACATTAGGGGGCATTTAGATAGGCACACAGATGATGGGAAAATGAAGGACTATGTGAGGGAAGGGTTAGATTGATCTTAGAATCATTTAAAAGGTCAGCACATTATTGTGGGCTGAAGGGCCTGTATGTGCTGTAATGTTCTCTGTGCTCCGGTTTCCTTCCACATTTCAGACATACAAAGGTGTTAGTAAATTGTGGCCATACTATTTTGGCACCGGAAGCATGGTGACACGTTTGCACAGTGCCCCTGGCACATCCTTGACACAACTGACACATTTCACTGTATAGATGTACAGTGGAGAGTATATTGACCATCCACATCACGGCCTGGTATGGAAGCACCAATGGCCTTGAATGGAAAATCCTGCAAAAATTAGTGGATTCAGCCCAGTCCATCACTGGTAAAGCCTTACTCACTATTGAGCAAATCAACACGATATGCTGTCACAGGAAAGCAGCATCCATCATCTGGATCCCCACCATCCAGGTCATGCTCTCTTCTTGCTGTTGCCATAAGGAAGGTGGTACAGGAGTCTCACCACCAGGTTCAGGAACAGTTACTACCCCTCACCCATCAGAATCCTAAACCAAAGGGGTCAACTTTATTCAACTCTACCTACCCCATCACTAAAATCTTCCTTCAACCTATGGACTCAATCACAAGGACTCTGTCTGATATCTATTGCTTATTGTTGTTTCTTCTTTTTGCATTTGCACAGTTTGTTGTCTTCTGCACACTGATTGAATGTCCAAGTTGGGCAGTCTTTCACTGATCCTGGTATGGTTATTATTCTATGGTCCTACTGAGTATACCCACAAGAAAATGAATCTCAGGGTTGCATTTGGTGATGTACATGCACTTTGAGCTTCGAATCCCTTTCTCTGAGAATAACACTGTCTGCCTTCATCCAATCTACACAAGTCATGATTTTATACACCTCTATAACATCACTCCTCGGTCTCTGGCAAGCTTGCCCACCCTCTCCCTTTACTCAGGCCTGAGTTTTGGCAACATTCTCGTAAATCTTCTTTGTACTTTCGAGCTTAATGATGTCTTTCCTCCGATAAGGTAGCAAGAACTGTGCTCAATCCTCCACTCCAGGATATTAGAATCAAATTTAATATTACCGGCATATGTCGTGAAATTTGTTGTTTTGAGACAGGCTACATTGCAATACATAATAATAAAAAACTATACATTACAATTAGTATACATAAGTGATTAAATAAGTTGTACAAAAATAAAGCAGAAAAAGAAATAGTGAGATAGTCTTCATGGGTTCATTGTCCATTGAGAAATTGAATGGCAGAAGGAAAAAAAGCAGTTCCTTTGAGTGTGTGTCTTTATGCTCCTATACCTCCTCCCTGTTTGCAGAAGTAAGTTCTGGGTGATGGGGTTCCTTACTGATGGATCGGGCCTTTTTGAGGCATCGCCTTTTGAAGGAGTCCTCGATGCAGGGGAGGCGAGTGCCCATGATGGATCTGACTGAGCTGACGACTTCCTGCAGCTTCCTGAAGTTCGCTCCAGTAATGGCCCCACAGTCATGGAGAGTCCCATTTCCCATTTGAGGACCCCCATCACATATACTATAACCATATAACAATTACAGCACGAAAACAGGCCATCCCGGCCCTTCTAGTCCGTGCCGAATGCTTACTCTCACCTAGTCCCACCTACCTGCACTCAGCCCATACCCTTTAGGATATGGCAAAAGTGCTTGGTCTCACAGACAGTTCAAAATCTGTCTATTCTGCCTCTGTCTGTGAAGTGCAAATATTTTTCATATAGAATAGCAAACTGCAATATTGATTGCTTAAGATAGGGGTGTCCCAATTTTGTGGTTTCTGAGTCAGTGTTAGGGCTACATTCAGCAGCCAAGAAAGCCTAAAGTCCACCTCCTTTCACAATCCACTTTGCCTGATACTTATCTCCGTATTGTGGTATAAATGGTGAGGTTTAAGGTTAGTCCATCAAAAATAGCAGGAGTATTTACCAGTAATGGCTCACCCCGACATCAGATGGAAATAATCAAAGTGCTCCATAGTTACATCACAATCACAGTCTGACCACTGTGGCTTGTGGCTTTTGATTTCCACAGGTGTACAGTGGAGAGCGTTTTAACTGGTTGCATCATTGTCTGGTATGGAGGCTGCAACTGACAGGATCAGATAAAGCTGCAGAACGTTGTAACTCAGCCAGCTCCGTCACGGGTACTAACCTCCCCAGCATGGAGGACAACTTCAAAAGGCGATGCCTCAAAAAGGCAACATCCATCATTGAGGACCCCCATCACATATACTATAACCATATAACAATTACAGCATGAAAACAGGCCATCTCAGCCCTTCTAGTCTGTGCCGAATGCTTACCCTCACCTAGTCCCACTGACCTGCACTCAGCCCATAACCCTCCATTCCCTTCCTGTCCTTATACCTATCCAATTTTTTTTTAAATGACAATATCAAACCTGCCTCTACCACTTCTACTGGAAGCTCGTTCCACACAGCCACCATTCTGAGTAAAGAAGTTCCCCCTTGTGTTACCCCTAAAACTTTTGCCTCCAACTCATGTCCTCTGGTTTGAATCTCCCCTACTTTCAACGGAAAAAACCTATTCACGTCAATTCCATCTATCTCCCTCATAATTTTAAATACCTCTATCAAGTCCCCCCTTAACCTTCTATGCTCCAAAGAATAAACTAATGTGTTCAACCTTTCCCTGTAACTTCAGTGCTGAAACCCAGGTAACATTCTAGTAAATCTCTGTACTCTCTCTATTTTGTTGACATCTTTCCTATAAATCGGCGACCAGAACAGTACACAATACTCCAAATTTGGCATTACCAATGCCTTGTACAATTTTAACATTACATCCCAACTCCTATACTCAATGCTCTGATTTATAAAGGCCAACATACCAAAAGCTTTCTTCACCACCCTATCCACATGAGATTCCACCTTCAGGGAACTATGCACCATTATTCCTAGATCTCTCTGTTCTACAACTCATACTCTTCTCATTACCACCATCAAGGAGGTGATATAGGAGCCTGAAGGCACAAACTCAACAGTTCAGGAACAGCTTCTTCCCCTCTGCTATCAGATCACTGAATGGACAATGAATCCATGAACACTACCTCACTTGTTTTATTTTTGCACTACTTACTAATTTTTATATTCATTTCTTATTGTAATTTATAGTACTTTATGTATTGCACTGTACTGCTTTCACAGAACAATAAATTTCATAACATATAAGTGCTGCTTTTGACACTGCTATGAGTAAGTTTTTCATTGCACCTGTGCACACATGGACTTGTGCACATGACATTAAACTCCACTTTGACCTTGACTTTGAGGTTAAGTGACCACAGAGCATCTGAGTTATTGTTAGAACAGGGCCACCCTATCACTTCCGCCATCAGACAACATCCACATCATCCATCAACTTCATTCAAGAGACTAAACTGATTGGTGACGATATCAGCTGGCCTTTATATATATATATATGCCTCAAGATATTAGACTTATCTCATGATCTTTAGACCAATGATGACTCAGCTTGTTGGGTATGTAAGACAGAACTCTAGATACACGTCAGTTTTCAGGGATGGGAAAGGTTTAGAGGGTGTGCCCAAGTTCCCAAAATGTCAGCCAAGTCACATAGAACATCTTGCTTCAAGCCACTTTTCAATGAGTATCCCTGGAAATAAAATCCATCAGGCCATAAGATCTAGGAGCAGAATTAAGCTATTGACCTGATTGGTCTGCTCTGCCATTGATCTTGGCTGATTTTTCAGCCCCACTTTCCCAAAAAACTCCATCATGGATGGTCCAAAGACCAGCTGTGAAAGGGGAAGGGTTGGGCATGGGGCTAACAACCCCATCCCATAAAAACCCAGAGCTACAGAAACACCGACAGAAGCTCCAAACATCTGATTCCTGGGAGAAGAAGGATACACCAAGATGATGGGCTATACCTGCAGACAACTGAAAGACTGGCCCAGGACAGAGGGCTCTGGTGAGCAGCCTGTGACCATAGTAGGGGTGATGGGTGGGCTTAAGAAGAAGAAAATTTTTCCCCGTAATCCTTAACTTCCTTACAATCAAGAACTGATCAATTCCCGTCTTAACTACTCCCAAAGAATTGGTCTCCACAGCCGTCTGTGGCAATGAATTCCGAGGATTCATCACCCTCTGTCTGAAGAGCTACCTCCTCAGCTCAGTTCTAAAGGGGAGCCCCTTCATTCTGAGGCTGAGCCCTCAGACCCCCTGGACTCTCCTACGAGTGGAAACCTCTATTCAGGCCTTCCAGTATCCACCAGGTTTCAATGAGATTCCCACTTCATCCTTCTGAACTCCATTAAATACAAGCCCAAAGACATCAAATGCTCCTCAGAGAATGTTGAATCTTTGTGGGTGCAGTTAAGAAACTGCAAGGGTGGAAAAACCATTATGGGAATCATATATAGGCGTCCAAATAGTGGCCAAGATGTGAGGTTGAGATTGCGAGGGGAGCCGGAAAGGGCATGTAATAAAGGTAATGGGGGACTTCAATATGCAAGAAGATTGGGAAAAATCAGGTTGGTGTCGGATCATAACGGGGGGATTTGTTGAGATGGCTTTTTAGAACAGCTTGTGCTTGAGCCTACAAAGGGAAAGGCTATCTTGTATTGGGTGTTGTGTGACAACCCTGATCTTATTGGGGAGCTTAACGTAAAGGAACCCTCAAGAGGCAGTAATCATAATATGATTGAATTCATACTGTAATTTGAGAGGGAGAAGCATAAGACACATGTATCTGTATCACAATGGAATAAAGAGGCACAAGAGAGGAACTTGCCCAGGTGGAGTGGAGGAGGATACTGGCAGGGTGTTCGCAGAGCAGACTTGGCTGAAGTTTCTGGGAATAGTTTACAAGGTGCAGGGTAGATATGTCCCACAGAAGAAGTTCTCTAATGGCAGGGTAGGCAACTGTGTTTGACAAGGGAGTTTAAGGACTAAATAAAAGCTAAGGAAAGGGGATATAAGGTAGCAAAAGACAACTAAAAAGCAAAAGGGGAAGGATGAAATATGAGGAGAAACTAGCCAATAATATAAAGCAGGATACTAAAAGCTTTTTCAGTTATATGAAGAGTAAAAGGGAGGTGAGAGTTGATATTGAACCACTGGAAAATGATGCTGGTGAGGTGGTAATGGGGGACAAAGAAATGGCAGATGAACTTAATGGGCACTTTGCAACATTCTTCTCTCTGGAAGACTTTATCAGTGTGCCAAAGGTAGATGAGTGTCAGGGAGCAGGAGTGAGTGCCATTGCTATTACAAAAGAAAAAGTGCTAGACAAATTCAAAGGTCCAGATGGACTACATCCCAGAGTTCTGAGAGGGGTTACTGAAGAGATAATGGGTGCATTGGTCATGATCTTTCAAGAAGTACTTGATTCTGGAATGGTCCCTGAGGAATCAAAAATTGCAAATGTCACTCCACTCTTTAAGAAGGGAGCAAGGCAAAAGAAAGGAAATTACAGACCAGTTAGCCTAACGTCAGTGGTTGGGAAAGTGTTGGAGATGATTATTAAGGATGAGGTTTCAAGGTACTTGGACTAATGGTAAAATAAGTCAAAGTCAGCATGGCTTCTGACAAATCTGCTAGAGATCTTCGAGGAAGTACCAGCAGCATGGACAAAGGAGAGGCAGTGGATGTCATTTACTTACATCTTCAAAAGGCATTTGATAAGGAAAGATACTGGCATGGATAGGGGAATGGCTGACATTCAGGAGGCAGCAAGTGGGAATAAAGGGGGCCTTTTCTGATTGGCTGCCAGTGACTAGTGGTGTTCCTCGGGTGAGTATTGGGACTGCTTCTTTTCAATCATTGTTTGTCAATGATTTAGATAATGGAATTGATGGCTTTGTGACGTGAAGATAGGTGGAGGGGTAAGTACTGCTGAGCATTTGAGTGTGAGTTAGTGTGTGTGAGTGTCTGTTTTAGCAGATGAGTGTGAAATTGAGTGTGTGTTTCAGTGTGAGTTTCTGTGTGAGTGTGAGTTTCAGTGTGCGTGAGTGAGCTTCAGTGTGTGAGTGTCTGTTTCAGTTCAGAAACAGGTTCTGAGTGTGACTTTGTAAATGTGAGTTTGCATGTGCAAGTGTGAGTTTGTGTGTCTGAGTGTGAGTTTCAGTATTTGAGTGTAAGATTGAGTATGTGTTTCAGTGTGTGAGGGTGTGTTTCAGTGTGAGTGTGAGTTCAGTGTATGTCAGTGTGTGCTTCAGTGTGTGAGTGGGAGTTTGTGTGAGTGTGATTTTCAATGTCTGAGTGTGAGTTTCAGTGTGTGAACAGGTTCTGAACATGACTGAGTCTGAGTGTGCAAGCATGAGTTTCAGTGTGTGAACAGGTTCAAACGTGACTGAGTCTGAGTGTGCAAGTGTGAGCTTCAGTGTGTGAACAGGTTCTGAACATGACTGAGTCTGAGTGTGCAAGCGTGAGTTTCAGTGTGTGAACAGGTTCAAACGTGACTCTGAGTGTGAGTTTGAGTGTGTGAGTGAGTGTTGCTCACATCTGAGGGGAATCTGGGTGGGTTTCTCCCCGAGAACCCACCGGAAACCTCGGCAATACAGGTTCTGCTGGCTGTGACCGAGTGAAACTGGGCAAACCTTGTGTCCCAGATGCTCTTGTTCAGTTTGGAATGGAGCACTGAAGATCTGCCTGCACATATTTTACAGGAGCTCCCTTGAGCAACACTCACACAGTCCTGCTGGGCAAATTGCAGACTTTAGATTCCAGATCTATCTATCACACCTATGTCGAAATGCACATTGAAATGCATAATTAGCATTGACAACCAACACACCCTGGAATGTGTTGGGGGCAGCCCGCAAGCGTCACCACGTATTCCAGGGCCAACATAGCAAACCCCGAATGTGCAGCAGAACAACACAAGGCCCTTTCACACCCCTCACACAGAGACAAGCACTGAACCCCTAGACCTCTTTCAGACCTCTAACCCCAAGGTCGGGACTCCTAGGCTCACAGTTCCTTGCCCAGATTTCTTCAGCATCACCATCAATAAGGAGATGGGCAGCAAGCTCTGGAGAACAGGACATGCTGCCATCGGAGAGGGTCTAGAGGAGGTTCATGAGAATGATCCCAGGAATTAAATGGTTGACATATGAGGAGTGTTTGATGATTCTGGGCCTGTACTCACTGTAGTTTGGAAGAATGGGGGGGGGGGGGGCGGCAATCTCACTGAAACCTACCAAATGTTGAAAAGTCTCGATACAGTGGATATGAATTGACTGTTTCCGATAGTGGGAGAGTCTAAGACCAGAATATAAGGATGTCCCTTTAAAACAGAGATGAGGAGTAATTTCTTTAACTGGAAGGGGTGAATCTGTGGAATACATTGCCACAGATGTCTGTGGAGGGCAGGTCACTGGGTATATTTAAAGTGGAGGTTGATAGTTTCTTGATTAGTCAGGGTGCCAAATGTTATAGGGAGAAAGCAGGAGAATGGGATTAAGACAGACAATAAATCAGCCATAATGGAATGGCAGAACAGGCATGATGGGCTGAATGGTCTAATTCTGCCTATGGTCTAACAGAATACCCTATGGGTGCCCCTCCAGGTCACACCATTTCATATGGAAGCATGTCATCTACCCTTGCTGAGTTTAAGTGCTGGAATCCCATTTCACCAGAAGGACTGCCATGGCTCAACACTATTTTTGCAAAAGTAATTAGATAAGGAAATAAATTCTAGCATTTCCAACACTCAGATACTACAGATTAATAACAAAATAGAAAATATATTTTATTCTATCCAAGTCAATACACACAAAATACTGGAGGAATTCAGCAGGTCAGGCAGCATCTATGGAAATGAGTAAACAGTCAACTGCTCAGGCTGAGACCCTTCTTCAGGACTGGAAAAGGAAAGGGCCAGAAGGCAGAATAGAAAGGTGGTGGGGGGGGGGGGTGGAAGAGGAAGGAGAAGGTGAAAGGTGAAGCCAGGATGAAAAGGATGAAGTAGGAAGCTGGGAGGTGATAGTCCTGTTCGGTCCTGCTCACCTGACCCAGAACATCCTGCTGCCAAATGTCATCCATTTTCATCTGCTGAGGGAACTTTCTGCCATCATCCTAGTTGCAGCGGACGTTCTACCTCAGGCCAGCTTCAGGCAGACACTGGAGGAGCTGAGTAATATCATCAGCAGGTACAAAACAACTCCTGCTGAAGCAAGTTTGGGTCTACAGTGGGTCTCTGCTCAGCTTGGGTCAACCCGGACAATAGTAGTACCTATATCAGGCTACAAGCAAGTGAAAAATCTGCAGATTCTGGAAATCCGAGAAACACACACAAAATGCTGGAGGAACTCAACAGGCCAGGCAGCATCTATGGAAAAAAGTGCAGTTGATATTTTGGCAGAACTGGAGAAAAAAAAGCTGATTGTGTGGCGAGGCACAGCCCAAATGTCATCCATAAATTTGCCAACAATACAACTATTGCTAACAGAATTTCACATGGTGATGAGAAAGTGTAGAGGAACAAGATAGGTCAGGTGGTTGAGTGATGTCATAGCTACAGCCTTACATTCAACGCCAGTAAGACCAAGGAGTTGATTGAGGACTTCAGGAAGGGGAAGTCAAGGAAAACCACACTAGCCTTCATCGAGAGATCAGAAGTGGAAAGTGAGAGCTGTCCCAACATCTGAGGGTCTATCTTGGGCCCAACACATTGATACAATTACAAAGAAGACACGACAGTGGCTATATTTCATTAGGAGTTTGAGGAAGCCTGGTATGTCACCAAAGACTCTTGCAAATTTCTACAGATGCATCATGGAGAGCATTCTAACTGGCTACATCACCATCCAGTGTTGAGGGGCCACTGTACAAAATTGAAATAAACTGCAGAAAGTTGTAAATTCACCAACTTCATCATGGGCACTAACCTCCCCAGCATCAAGGACATCTTCAAAAGGCAATGCCTCAGAAAGGTGGCATCCATCATTAAGGATGCCCATTACCCAGGACATACCCTCTTCTCATTGCTATTCTCAAGGGGGAACCAAAAGACACGCACTTAATGTTTCAGGAATGTGGTGAACTACATATACCCGTCTGGCCATGCCCCCTCCTGTAGCTCCTCCCACTGACTGTGGCTCCTCCCACAAACCCCGGTATAAAGGTGATTGGGGCCTGAGCCCTGCCTCTCAGTCTCCAGGATGTAGCATGGTGGTCAATTGCTGTTTGTTCTTTCTTCCAGTCAATAAAAGCCGATATCTCGCCTCACGTCTCAGAGAGTTATTGATCGTGCATCAAGGAACAGCTTCTTCCCCTCCACCTTCAGATTTCTGAATGGACAGTGAACCAATGAACACGACCTCCCTAGTTTGCTCCCTTTTTGCACTACTTAATTAATTTACATATATATTTCCTTTTGTAATTTATAGTTTTTTATTATGATGCAAAACAACAATTTTCATGATACATGCCTGTGATATTAAACCTGACTGATTTGGATGGGTGGAAAAGGTAAAGGGCTGGAGAAGAAGGGATCTGATAGAAGAGGTGAGTGGACCCTGGGAGAGAGGGAAGGAGGAAGGACATGAGGAGAGGTGATAGGCAGGTGAGGAGAAGAGGTAAGAAGCAAGAGTGGGAGATAGAAGAGGAGAGGGGGAGGGAAAAAATACTATTAAGTTGAAGAAATCAATATTCATACCATCAGGGTGGAAGCTGCCCGGATGGAATATGTGGAGTTTCTCCTCCAAAGTCAGAGTGGCCGCATTATGCCAGAAGAGGAGGCCATGGACTGACATGTTGGGATAACAGTTTAAATGGTTGGCCACCAGGAAATTCAAACCTCCGTGTGTTTACTGCTCCTCGGTGAGACACGTGGCAGTAATCCACATTGCAATCCATCTGTTGTTTCTTAATTATTCAGATTAATTAGTGTAAATCCACCTAAAAGCAATCTGTTTTCAACTTATGTTCAGGAGAAGCTTTGTGTCATGAAGCAATTTTATGCTATGCCACTAATAACAGTCAAAGGAATGTAGGTCCCTATGAAACAATTTCTAAAGAGTGAAAAATGAAAGTTCGTCATTGCAATCTCTCTGGCAATGATCAGTCTGTGGAAATAACCAGCAAATGATTTTATCACTCACACTCAGTAAGTTCGCAGTTTGCATGCAAATTCCACTCCAATATTCACCAAACCTTTAAAACTATGGAGCGGCCTGGCAGTGTAACAGTTTGGACAATGCTTTACAGGGCTAGCTGTAGAATCAGTGTTCAATTCCCACTGTCTGTAAGGAGCTTGTACAGGAGGGGACATAATTTTAAGGTGTTGGAGAAAAGTGTAGGGAGGATGTCAGGGGTAGAAGTTTTACACAGAGAGTGCTGGATGTAGGGATCACACTGCCAGGGCTGGTAGTAGAGGCAGATACACTAGGGACTAGATAGGGTGGGGGTATACAGAACATTTCCTATGGTGGGGGCACAGCCTCAAAATTAAGGGGCAACCTTTTAGAACAGAGGTAGGAAGGAATTCTTTTAGCCAGAGAGTAGTGAATCTGTGGAATGCTCTGCCACAGACTGCGGTGGAGGCCAAGTCTGTGGGTATATTTAATGCAGAAGTTGATTGTTTCCTGATCGGTCAGGGTATCAAAGGATGTGGCGAGAAGCCAGGTGTATGAGGTAGAGTGGGATTTGGGATCAGCCATGATGGAATGGCAGAGCAGACTCGGTGGGCTGAATGGTCTAATTCTGCTTCTTTGTCTAATGGTCTTATGGAGATTTAAGAGAATCTTAGATAGTTACATGGATGATAGAAATTTGGAGGGCTATGTAGGAGGGAAGGGTTAGATTGATCTCAGAGTAGGTTAAACGGTCGGCACAGAATCGTGGACCAACGGGCCAGGACTGTGCTGTAATGACTTGTGTTTTATGTTCTGTGGAATGCATTGTTCAGAGAAACATTAGATGAGGCCGGATGTGGCGGTAATCACTGACAATCTACTAACACTAAACAGGATCAAAAATTTTAATATAATGTGAAGTCTTATGTCCTGAAGTAAATGGTTATGTAACATTGTCAGTAATAAAGAAATTCTATAACCATCTCTTGCAGAGTTAAGTGTGCATAGCTTTAACACACATAAGATTCCTCCCACACACATCAATCATCAAAACTACAATAATCCTTCACTTTCAGCATGAACCAGTGAAAGTCACGTATTTCAAGGCAGCTTTACCTCTTCTTCCATACTTCACAGCTTTAGATTCCCTAGCTGAGAGACAGAATCTCTACATGATAAAATGCGCTGTCAGACATCAAATAAAGTGATTTTCCTCCTCTTGTAGCAGTCCCCCCCCCCACCCCACGTGGGAAGCACATTAGGACTGTACAGTTGTCACATTTGATCACTGGCAGCAATCTGCGAGTCTGCCCAGGGACAACACTTTGCTCAACACTTCCACTACTCTTGTCACAAAAGATGGGATTTCCAATGGCCACCCATTTCACTTCAGCTTCCCATTCCCCTCCTAACACATCAGTTCATGGCCTCCTCCACTGTCACGATGAGGTCACACTCAGGCTGGAGGAACCACACCTCATATTCCATTTGGGTAGCCTCCAACCTGACGCCACTAACATCAACTAATTCCAACTTCTGGTAATTTGTGACCCTCCCCTTCTCATTTCCTCATTCTGGTTCCCCTCCCATCCACTCTCTTGTCTCCTCCCTCCAGGTCCCCTCTTCCTTCCCTTTCTCCCATGGTCTATTCTCCTATCAAATTCCTTTTTCTTCAGAACTTTTCCTCTTCCACCTATCAACACTGAGCTTCTTGCTTCACGTTCCCTCCACTTCCCCAGCCCATCCAGCAGGCTTCTCTTGTCACCTGCCAGCTTGTCCTACATCCCCTCCCTGCACCTTCCTATTCTGGTTTCTTCCCCCATTCCTTTCCAGTTCCAATGAAGGGTCTCAGTGCAAAATGCCAACTGTTTATTCCCCTTCATAGATGCGGCCCAGGAGTTAGGGGTCAGATTAGAGCTTAGGGACAGGGATGTGGGGAGTTAGAGGTCAGGTCAGAGTCTAGGCCTCAACTCCATGTTCTGTGTTTGAGAGCAGCAATAGCATATTGGTTAGCATAGGGCCATTACAGCCAGTGGGTCGGAGTTCAGAGTACAATCCTGGTGTTATCTGTGAGGAGTTGTACATCCTTCCCGTGGAATGCATGGGTTTTCTTCAGTCTCCTCTCACAGTCCGAAGATATGCCAGTTAGTAGGTTAATTGGTCATTGTAAATTGTCCTGTGATTCCGCTTGGATTAAATCTGGGGTTCTGGGCAGTGTGGCTCGAGGGGATGAAAGAGCCTATTCCGAACTGTATCTTTGACAAATATAAATTATACAAATTTTTTTAATAAATGACCCAGTGAAGGACACATTGAGCTGGCAAGCGCTATGAGCAAAGACCAGTGAGTAGCAGCCCCACTGGGATCAGCGAGATCAGAGGTCCGTGCGGGCTGGAGGTAGTGATCCCCTGGGTATGCAATTCCTGCAAACCTAGAGTTTGAAGCCTGGTGTGCAGGGTCCTATTATTCACAGGTCCTGGGGTCAATACTGAAGATTGAAGCCCGAAGGTCAATCCAGACCTTCTACTCAAGTCCGATGACCAAGTCTCTGCGACTGAGTCCTGGCCTGTCCTGCAGTTGGAAGTTTTTCAGTGTGTGAGTGGCTGGGTAGTGGGCTTGTTTTGTTGTTGCTGCTGTTGTTCTGCTGAACATTATGGGTCTGCCATGTTGGATGGTCAAGAGTCCTAGTTGCTCAGAGTAACCATCAGAATGGGGAAGAAATGTGTTCAAAGTGATTTGAACTGTGGAATGATTGTTGGTACCAGATGGGGTGGTTTGAATATATCAGTAACTGCTGATCTCCTGGGATTTTCACACACACACACAACGGTTTCTTGAGTTTACAGAGAATGGTGTGAAAAACAAAAAAACATAGTGAATGGTGGATCTTGTTAATGAGTGAAGTCAGAAGAGAATGGCCTGACTGGATCAAACTGACAGGAAGGTAATGGTATCCCAAATAACTTGCATGATATCAGAGGTGTGTAGAAGAGCATCTCTGAACCACATGGATGTACAAAGTGGATGGGCTGCAGCACTAGAAGACCACAAACATACAATAAGTGGCCACTAAATTCAGTTCAGGAGGTGTCTAATAAAGTGGCCACTGAGCGTAGAAATCTGAATGATGTCTAATCAATATTCAACTTCCAAAACTCAAGGAGTTTATTGTGAATTAGACCTCAAACCATTGTGCGCAGGTTTGCTTCAGAGACATGGCTGGCTAGTCATTTAATTGCTTATAAGATTTACAAGGAAGATTAATTGAACAAGAAAAGATTCTAGTCTGGTTAAATAAATCTCTTTCTAAATCTGCTTTGTTCAGTCATCTGGATTGAGCCCTGAATACTTAAATAGCATTTAAAAATAGACACTTAATTCACAAACAGAAAATTGTCTGCAATCTGTGCCTCATGAGATAGGAGGGTTGAAGTAAACTGCTGAGTTGTAAATTCAGTCAGCTCCATCATGGGCACTAGCCTCCATAGTATCCAGGATATCTTCAAGCAGTGACGCCTCAGAAAGGATCCCCCATCACCCAGTACATGCTCTCTTTTCATTGCAATCATCAGGAAGGAGGTACAGGAGCCTGAGGGCACACACTCAATGATTCAGGAACAGTTCCTTCCCCTTTGCCATCTGATTTCTGAATAGACATTGAACCCATGAACATTGCCTCAACTATTTTCTGCTTCCCTTTTTGCAACCTGTCCTGCAGTTAGAGGTTTATCTGTGTGAGTGGTTTAGTAATATTTACTAAATTTAACTATATATTAAATTTAAGTGAGGAAGGGTCTTGATCTGAAACATTAATTCCATTTCTCTGCCCACAGATGCAGATTGACCTGATATTTCCAGTGTTTGATAGATACATACAAACACACACATTTATTTATTGATTGAGTTTATCGGTCAAGTGCCTAGCCCCTGATTTAACCCGAGCCTAATCATGGGGCAACTTACATTGACCAATTAACCTACCAACCGGTACATCTTTGGGCTGTGTGAGGAAACGGGAGCACCTTGAGGAAACCCATGCAGTCACAATGTGAACGATGATGAACCCGATTCTGATATGGGTCTCTATTGTGGACTGAGAGTGGGAAGGGGGCAGGGAGGGGAAAATCATGGTTGGGAAAAAGGGAAAGGAGAAGGGAGGGAGCACGAAACACTAGAGAGACGCTAATGATCAATAACTTAGTTGTTTCGAATCAAGTGACCTGGCCTGGTGTCTCAGTGCTGGGCGTGTCTGCACTCACACCATCCTCACCCCGGCACTCCTTCTCTGCCACTTGTCCCACACCCCTCCCACGGTGCTCCACCCTCACCATTTCCAACACCCTTTGCTCCCACCAGATTTACGAACTTGCTGCTCCACTTTGACAAATACATTTCTGTGCAAACCTGAGGCACTGTAGGTATATATGTGCCCAAGACTTTTGTACACCAAATGTAAAATTTATTGTATGTGTCAGTGTGGTGCAAGACATTGAATTAAAAAGTGTGAAAAGGAATAATGAGGTAGCTATCATGGGCTTGTGGACCTGATAGCAGAGGGGAAGCAGCTGTTCCTGAATCACTGGGTGTGTCTTCAGGCTCCTGTACCCCTCCCTGATGGTAGGGATGAAAAGAGGACATGTCCTGAGTGGTCAGGATCTTTAGTGACAGATGCCAACTCCTTGAGGCACTGCCTCTTGAAGATGTCGTCGACGGAGGGGAGGGTTGTCCCCATGATGGAGATGCCCAAGCCTCTTGTGATGCTGGGCACTGGGGCCTCCCTGCAGGACAGTGACGAAATCAGTCAGAATCTTTCCACTGTATATCTGATTTGGTAAATCGGTTCACTGAGCTACAATGAAAATCTTTGTTTTGAATGCCATTCAGACAGACCATTTCATTGCAACGATAGGAATTTGCAAGAACCTTTGAAATTCTGCATTGAAAAGCATTGTGACATTTATAAATGGGTGGGATTCCCCTTCTTCCCACACTAGATATCATGCTTTCACCAAGAAGCAATTGCTGTTGGAAAGTTTCCCTCAACACTTCAACTCTCAATGGAAAGAGGAATTTGTTATTGATTTCATATTCAACAACTTGTTTCAGAAATAAGGAAGATGATTCTAAAACTAAATTTGCTCAACAAGGAGTCTGCATAGCTCAGCAAGCAGGCATTCAGATGAAAATGAAAACAAAAGACAGTGTGGAAATCTAAAATAAAAATGGCAAATACTGGAAACACTCCTCAGGTCAGTCTGCGTCTGTGGGAAGAGAAATGGGATTAATGTTTCAGATCAAGACCCTTCCTCAGAACAGGGACTCAGTAGGAGTCAGGACTTGGGCAGTCAGTTCCTACAATCTCAAGTTTATGGAGTGGAGATAACATGTTGCGGATGGTTTTTGCTGCAAAAGGAGGAGGATTAGGCATAGGGTTAGCAACCCATCAGGTAAAAACCCAAAGCTGCAGAAACGCCAACAGAAGCTCCAAAGATCTTATCCCTGAGTGAGGATCGATCTTCAATGGGCTACACCTTGAAAGACTGGAAGGCTGGCCCAGGGCAGAGGATTCTGTGAGCTGTGTAGGGGTGACAGGCTTAGGGAGAAAAAAGACAGATTGTGGAACAATCAGGTCACGTTTTCAGTCCTGTCCTCTGGGACAGTCTATGTGGCGTTTGCACCTTCTCCCTATGACCACGTGGGTTTCCCCTGGGTTCTCTGGTGTCCTCCCTCACACACAAGGTGTACAGACTAACAGGGAGCTGGATACTGCAAATTGCTTCTTGTGTGTAGATTGGTGGGGGGGGTGACATAGACCATCTATGGGGGGGGGTGAGCTCTGTAGGTGAAAAATAAAATGGGAATAATACAAGCATTAGTCTGATGACTGGCCAGTTTCAATGGGCCAGTTAAAGGGCCTGTTAAAGGGCTGTATAATCCATGACGTGACTACCTGCTGACCAAGGCCAAAGGGAGAGGTATCCAACATTCAGGAAGGACAGGTGAGAAGATGGTGGTGGGCTGATATTATTTGGGTGGGGGAATTGAGGTCAATGCGAGGGAAGTTGGTGTGGGATCTGTATGGGTGAAGCAAGAAACATCAAAGAGCAGGAGATGCTGAAGAAGGGGTTTATCTATAGACTCAGAAACATCGGTGATGAGAAATGGTCAGAATTGTCAAAAATGTGCAGAGAGAGAATGAGACCCCAGCGCTTCCTTAGGTTATATTGGCTGTTAACACAAACAACACGTTACTCTACGAATCTACCGGTCATTACAGTTCCCTTGCACAATCAGAATCAGGTTTAATATCACCAACATGTCATAAAATTTGTTTCTTTGTGGTGGCGGTAGAGTGCAATATATAAAATCACTACTGTACTGGGCACAAGTCTCATGCACCCTGGTTAGATACATGTGCCTAGGAGTTTTACACAATATTGCAAGTCAGTGATAATAAATCTGATTTGATTCTTAAGATAATCATCCAAAACATAATGCTTCAATATAACAAAATTACTTTAAATTTCAATAGTAACACAAGGACATGATGAAAATAGAAAATTAACTACATTAGCTCAGGGGAGAGGTATATTAATAGATCATTCATCAAATCATTAGAAAGATTGCATTAGCAAGAAAGATTTCTTTGATGTGAAAGCTAATGAAGAGATCTCAGACTGCTTTACATGGATTTAATTAAATTTGTTGTGTAAGGAGGAGGACAGTTGGTTATGCAGAGCAGTGTTCTTCCAGTAATAGTGTGGTGAATCAACAGCGATGATGGTTGTGGGGAAGCTCACTAATAAGGTCTTTGACAGCTGGAAGGCTTGCAAACAACATATATAGGGAACAAAGCCAAAAAGGACACCATTCTTGATGGAATCATCACCAACAGTGTTGTTAGCATTGCACTCAAGAGCCAACTGATGTTCAAAAACTGCCTGGAAAAAAGTATTTGAACAATCAGGCCCCTCAGTCCACAGGCCTGCTCCATTCCATCATAGCTCATTTAGTTCAACCACAATTTCCCTCTCACTGTTGATTCCCCTCTGTTCTCATCACACCCTGACCCCACAAACACCACAGCTAATTGTGACCATGTCCATTCCAAATCCAGACTGACCTGATGGTCAACGTTCTGGTCTTAGGGTTCCAATGTCCAGCTCACTTTATCCTCCTGCCTCCCACCACCCATGTCAACAACACCTCCCACCAGTCCAGTCTCTCTCTCTCTCCTGCATCCACACTCTGCACTGTACACACAGGAGGTTCTGTAGATGCTGGAAATACTCCCCTCTCCCTCCCCACACACACAGGAGGTTCTGTAGATGCAGGACACACACACACAAACTCAGCAAGTCCAGAGCACACCTATGAAGGGGAATGAAGAGTTAATATTTCAGCCAGGATCCCAAAAGGTGAATTCTGCTTTGATATAGGGGCTTGGCCCAAAATGCTAACTATTTATATGAAGTTCAATGTTCAAATTTATTATCCATGATGTATACCATGTACAGTGCTGTGTAAAAGTCTCAGGCACAGATACATAGCTAAGGTGAATACTTTTGCAGAGTACTGTAGTAATTTTATGTATTGCACTATACTGCTGACACAAAATAATTTCATGACATGTGAGTGATGATAAACCTGATTCTGATCTGGGTCTCTATTGTGGACTGAGAGTGGGAAGGGGGCAGGGAGAGAGGAATCATGTTTGAGAAAAGGGGAGAGGGGAGGGAATGGGAAAAATCAGAGAGACATTCTGTAATGATCAATTTACCAATTGTTTAGAATCAAATTACCTTGCCTGGTGTCTCAAGGCTGGGCGAGTCTACACTCGCCACCCATGGCACTCTTTCTCTGCCCCCATCTCACACCCTTCCCACGTGCTCCACACTCACCACTCACAACATCCTTTACTCCCACCAGATTTACCAACTTGCTCTCCACTCTATGGTGAAAAAGACAGTACTGTGCAAAAGTCTTAGGCACCATAGCTATGTACTGTATATATGTGCCCAAGACTTTTGTACAGTACTGTACAACATTGAAATTAGTCTTCTTGCAGGCACTCACAAAACAAAGAAATAAAATAGAATAGAATTCACAATTCTATTCCATTCAGTGCTGAGGCAAGAGAAAGTGGTCCAGAACACCACTGAGGGACAACATCAGCTCCCGAATCCGGTAGTGTGCGACCCAAGAATTCCACACTTCCCACCTGACGGTAGTAGCAAGAAGAGAGGGAGGCCAATCAAACACAGGACTGTGTTGCTGAACACCTGTTCTTTATCAGCTCTTCTCCTGGATGATTTTAATTAGCACAGAACATTGAAGCTGATCATGGGTTTGCCTTCCACCCCAGCTGTACCTGCACTCCTGAAAGTCCACTTCACCAAATCCCTCAGGAGACTGGCAGATGTTCAAAAGTATATCCTTAAACAGAAAATTACGGGCTGTAGCTGATCATTCCATGATCAAAGTCACTTCAACCATATTTCTTCCCCATTCTGGTCTGAGCAATGACTGAACCAGTTGACCATGCCTGTGTGTTTTTATGCATTGGGTCGCTGCCCCATGACTGGCTGATTAGATATTTGCATTAATGAGCAGGTGAACCTAATAAAGTGGCCACTGAGTTCAGTTTTATCTCTGAACCAGAGTTCAGGCTCAATCTACTTTATTCATTCTCAGATGACAAGCTCCCATGCCAGTAATTAATCCAGTGAACCTTTGCCACAGTACCTCTATTACAAATACCTCCTTCATCTGATAGAGAGACCAGATGTGTGCAATATTCCAGGTGCACTCTCACCAGGGCCCTAGATAACTGGAGTAAAACACCTCTCCTTTTGTACTCAAACCCACTTGCAATAAAGGCAAATATATAATTTGTCTTTCTAATTACTGGCTGAACCTGCACATTAACCTTTAGTTGTTTAAGTAACAACCCTCTCCTTATACTGTAGATTTCTGGGCCTGTTTGTGAACTCAAAGATTGTGCTAATCCATTCAGTTCAGATTGGCAACAATATCCTCTCCACAGTCACCATCAGCACAGGGCTGTGCTCCCAGACCCCTGCTGTGCAGCTAAGCACAGCTCCAGTGCCATTGGATTGCTGATGACACCACTGTTGGTGACCAAATCCAGAGTGGTGAATCACAACAACCTCTTGCTCAATGTCCGCAAAGCCGCAGAGCTGACTGACTATGGGAGGGAGATCCTGGTCCATGAGCCAGCCCGCATTAGGGGATTGGAGGTGGAGAGGGAGAGGCAGAGTAACTTCCAAGTCCTTGGTGTTACCATATCGGAAGATCTGTCCTGGGAGCAGCACGTAGATGCCATCACAACTACATCTCTACTGCATGGATTCAGCATGTCACCCAACACTTTGACAAGTTTCTATAGATGCACAGTGGACCGGCTACGTCACAGCCTGGCATGGAAGCACCAACGCCCAAGAACAGAAACATCTACAGAAAACTGTTTGCACAGTTCTTTTTATTTGCACGTTAGTTGTTTGTCAGTCTTTATTAATGCATAATATTTTGCAAATTCTATTGAATTTCTTTATTTTCCAGTACATGCCTGAAAGAAAATGAGTCTTGTGGTAACTATTGTTGCATACACTCAATGTCCATTTTATTAGATCCCTCCTCTGTCTAATAAAGTGGCCACTGGGTGTACGTTTGTGATCTTCAGCTGCTGTCGCCCATCATCTTCACAGTTCAATGTACTGTGCATTCAGAGATGCTCTTTTGCACACCACTGTTGTAACGTGTGGTTATCTGAATTGCTGTCACCTTCCTGTCAGCTTGAACCAGTCTGGCCATTCTCCTCTGACCTCTCTCATTAATAAGGTGTTCTTGTCCAGAGTACTGCTGCTCATTGGATGTTTTTTTGTTTTTCGCACCATTCTCTGTGAACTTTAGAGACTGTTGTACATGAAAATCCCAGGAGATCAGCAGTTTCTGAGATATTCAAACCACCCCATCTGGCACCAACAAACATTCCACAGTCAAAGTCACTTTGATCACATCTCATCCCCATTTTGATGTTTAGTCTGAACAACAACTGAGCCTCTTGACAATATCAGCATGCTTCTATGCATTGAGTTGTATCTACATGATTGACTGAAGAAGCTTGCATTAATGAGCAGGAATTCAGGTGTACCCACTGAAAGTATGTGTGCTTTGATAATAAGTTTATGTTTGACTGGTTTGAATGGCATCTTGGTGGGAAGAGGTGAGGACATTTGGGTAAGAGACCAATGTAAGAGCCAACACCTCTCTCGTTTCATTCACTGGCAATGCTCCTATTCTGGAGTTTAATGTACAAGCAGACTATCTCTCAAATACACCCAGCTGAAATGTTAATCATCACCAATTAAGGAGCATTTATAATTAAGCAGAGTTAGTATGAGATCATCTTTTCAAATCTACAATTTTTTTTAATTGCCTGTCCTGTGGTAAGGGAAGTAGTTAACTTATTTACTGTATATTGGTGATGATTGACTGTCCCGTATTTACAACCTACTTTTGAATAGATGTCCTTCATAATAAGAGCTCAGAAATCACTGAGAAAGCAGAATATTCTCGGCCCAAACAATGACTGGGAATTCCCTTCCATAAATGCTGCCTCATCTGCTGAGTTCCTCCAGCATTTTGTGTGAGTTTCTCTGTCTTAATCAATTTGTTTTGTCATTTCCCGATCCAATTAACTCAAATCTGCATCTGGTGAAGACTCACCTTGGGTAAAATACAAGGGTAGCAACGTTGCCTTGAGAGCAAGCTCCAAGTATCGCTTCTATCTGCGCTGAGCCTTATCAAAGAAGTATTATATCTTTTCATATGCACTGTGAGAAACAAGTTCACCCCAAAAAGAGTGAAGCATACCCCTGGAGTCCCGAAAAATCATAATTTGCGTTGACCTCCTGATATTTACACCCTGGACATTCTCTCTTCTTCCTTCTCCTTTCGGGCAGAAGATACAAAAGCCTGAAGGCATGTACCATCAGGCTCAAAGACAGCTTCCAGTCCCTGTTATAAAACTATTAAATAGTTCCCCTAGAATAATACAATGGACTCTTGACATCACAATCTACCCTGTTATGATCTTGCACCTAATGTCTACCTGCTCTGCTCTTTACCCATAGCTGTTACACTGAATATTGCCTTCTGTCCTGCTGAAGGGTCTTGGCCTGAAATGTTGACTGTACTCTTTTCCATAGATGCTGCCTGGCCTGCTGAGTTCCTCCAGCATTGTGTGTTAATTCATTGCATTTTGTTATTGTTTTCTCTTGAATTTGAGTCTATGTCCTCCAAGAGAACCACAAGCTTGTTGTTGAGTTTGGAGGTTCGCAGGTATCAATGATCCGGAGAGCTATGGTCGCTGGAGTCAGGGTTTGGTGTTAAATAACTAGAAAGACGGTTCTTAGTAAACTGAAAGGTCTGAAGATAGATAAATCACATGAACGTGATGGTGTACACCCCAGAGTTCTGAAAAAGGTAGCTGAAGAGAGTGGAGGCATTAGTAATGATCTTTCAACAATCACTTGATTTTGGAATAGTTCCAGAAGACTGGAACATTGTAGATATCACTCCACTCTTCAAAAAGGGAGAGTGACAGAGAAAGGAAAATTAAGGTCAGTTAGTCTGACTTCAGTGGTTGGGAAGTTGTTGGAGTTGACTATTAAGGATAAAGTCTTAAGGTACTTGTTTGCATATGATGAAATAAGCCCTACTCAGCATGGTTTCCTCAAGGGAAAATCTTGCCTGACAAATCTGTTGCAATTCTTTGGAGAAATGACAAGCAGAATTGACAAAGAAGAAATGGTTGATGTAATGTTGAATCTTTCTAAAGCACTGGTAGAACTTCACTTGGAGTATTGTGAGCAGATTGGGCACCTTATCTTAGAAAGGATGTGCTGAAACTGGAGATGGTACAAAGGAGGTTCACAAAAATGGTTCCAGGATTGAATGGCTTGTGATATGAAGAGTGTTTGCTGGCTCTGGGCCTGTATTCACTAGAATTCAGAAGAATGAGGAATGACCTCATTGAAACCTGTTGAATGGTGAAAGGCCTTGATAGAGTGGATATGGTGAGGATATTTCCTATGGTGGGAGACCATAAGGTCTGTGGACTCAGCTTCAGAATAGAGGAGTGTCCTTTTGGAATGGAGATGAGGAGGAATTTTTTTAGCCAGAGAGTGGCGAATCTGTGGAATTCTTTGCTAAAGGCAGCTGTGGAGACCAAGTCTTTATGTATATTTAAGGCAGACATTAATAGATTTTTGATTGGTCAGGGCATGAAGACATATGGGGAGACAGTAGAAGATTGGGGTTGAGAAGAAATTTGGATTAGCATGCCAAAAAGGCCAGACTAAGATTGATCTACCCACCAGTTCTCCTGGTTTGGGGGTTCAACTCAGGGCTAACAACCCTGACTGGTAAAAGAAAATTGTTACAGAAGTAGTAATGAAGAATCCTTCTGCATCTGAGTGTGACGGTATCCCTGAGTCTCTACCTGGGACTCACATGACTGACAGTACTGAAAACTGAGAGGAAGCTACTGACTTGATGAAGGAAGCCCTGGACAGCTCCAAAGAAGGAGGACCTTCATTGCTGCCCTAAATGCCAGTGGTGTACAGGCAGTGAATTAGTTGAGTCTATGCACTGGGCATACACAGATGCAGCAGGAGTGCACCACCTCAGAAAGACTCAGCTGCACCCACCCTCCCGTCCGCCACTCCTCCCCCATCTGCAGAAGAGGTGGTGATCCCTACATTGCGCAGTTTGTTGTCTTTTGCACCTTGGTTGTTAGTCTGCCTTGTTGTATGTGGTCCTTCACCGATTCTATTGCGTTTCTTTGTATTTACTGTGAATGCCCACAAGAAAATGAATCTCCGAGTTGTACGTATATAGTGACATATACTGTATGTACTTTGATAATAAATTTACTTTAAAGCTTGTTGTCCTCAGCTTTCTTAGAACTGTGGAAGTTACTCTCGACCCGGAGAGAAGCAATGAGATGTTGAAAACCATGAGGCGCACGTTTATTCACACATCAACTCCACATATTCCTGTTTCAAAAAATGATGCGAGCACAGTCTGCACCAGCTCTCAAAGGCTGATCCCGAGCCCATAATGTTTATGCCTGAGATGGTAAGCAGATTAAACAGACTCAATGGGCCAAATTCCCTAATTCTGTTCCCATGTCTAATGGTCTCAGCACTCTTGAGGCTGTAAATAGTTTGTTTTAGGAGGCACAGTAAAGATATCATCTTTACTGTGACTCATGAAAACAGGTGGCTAATATTAGGTCACTTTCTTGACTCATTCATCTATGGAATTCAAGGTTCGATTGTGAAATATGTAGGTTCAGTAGGTTTGATAATTAAGCAGCCATTAAATTCCACTACAGCTGCACACTGTTAGTACATTGTGGTACAGGTTTAACCTTGTTAACCTTTCACTCACAAATTTCCACAGATGTACTGTGGAGAGTAGTGTGCGTGTGTGCGTCCTTAACTCCTGGTGGAGTTGTCAGGGCGCCGTCATGGCAAGCTCTTTGCACCGATCTTTTTGGTGATTGCTCATCGTATGGTGTGTCTTGGGCATCTGAAACCTGGCAAAGCCCATCCCTCTCCAGGTTTTTTTTTTATTATGAGGTTGAGTTGCTAGCTCGACACTCAACCCAGGCATGGATGGAGAGCATGCAAGGGAGCCGGCCGGATTCGAACTTGGGACCTCTCACCCCGAAGTCCAGCGCTGATGCCACTATGCTACCAGCCAGCAATTGTTTGTGTGGAGGGGCCAATGAACAGGATTGGAAAAGTGTGCAGAAGATTATAAACTCAGCCAACTCCATCATTGGCACTAGCCTTGCCAACATTGAAGACTTCTTCAGAAGACGAAGCATTAACAGGGCACCATCCATCATTAAGAACCCCCATTTCCCAGGACATGCCCTCTTCTCATTACTACCAACAAAGAGGAAGTACAGGAGCCTGAAGACACACACGCAGTGTTTCAGCAACAGCATCTTCCCCTCCATCAGACTTCTGAATGGACATTGAACCCATGAACACTACCTCACTACTTCTACCACATAATTTAATTTTTCTTTATATTTCTTATTGTAACTTCTGGTTTTTTATTCTGATGTATTATAAGGTACTGCTGCTGCTAAGCAACAAAATTTCATGATGTGAGACGGAAAGACAGAGAGCAATGCGCATGAGTAAACAACAGCGCACGTGCAGAAGACAGATTAACACGTAGTGCAGGTGGGGTTGTGGTCATTGCTTTAACAGAAATAGATCCACTGGAACTGGAATTGACTACACTGGGCAACAAACTTTTTCAGAAGTGTAGCTTCTTCAATTTTTGTGTTTATGATAAACCGCTTTAAGCTGAACTCAAACACAATCATGTAGAAATTTGCAGAAGAATGGACTTTTATTGAATATCATGCATTTAATTGCATATTGGTTTTGATACTTTGCAAATATTCAAAGTTAAGAATGTTTTGTTGATTTTCGTTCATACTCAGTCCCTGAGGCTTCTCACTTAGGTGTCCAACAATAATCAGCCATCTTTGATGGATTCCAGTTGCCCTGATTTATGGACCAACAAAAATGCCTTCCTTACTCTTGGTATCAATTATACTGACTTGAATTACGAATTGAAACAACAAATCTAGGTTATTTCAAAAAACAGTGCATGAAATAGGAAAATTTCATGGTGATGTTCATGATCTGCAGCCCAAAATCCATAAAATACATGCAAAGTTATTCAGGGAGCAAAATCTTTGTTCACTGGTGTTACTGTCACACATAGAGTGCATTCCTCCCATAGATCAATTCGTTAGTCAGAAGAAATGCTGATGATGCCAGCAACCCCCAAAGTGCCCCTGGATGATGATGAGTCACACTAAACTATGGCAGCCCTGCAGGTGAAGGTGTGCCCATGGAGCTGAGGGAGTTCCAGGAGCCTCACCCAGTGATGACAAAGTGAAACAAGGATGTTGCGTGGGAGGTGAACCCGTGGGTGGTGGCACTCACCAGTACCTGCTGCCTTACCCGCTTGGAGACGGGGGCTGCCATTCTCAGGAGGTGCTGTGGGAATCGCCCAAGCAAATAACTTCCATGATTTATAAAACACAGAGCAGCACAGGCCATGAACCACACACACAAAATACCGGTGGAACGCAGCAGGCCAGGCAGCATCTATAAGGAGAAGCACTGTCGACATTTCGTCAGGACTTGAACACTACCTCTCCATTTGTGTTCTCTTTTTGCTCTACTTATTTAATTTATATATCTTATTGTAATTTGTAGTATTGCACTCCGCCACTCCCACAAAACAGCAAATGTATGTCAGTTTGGACACCGATTCTGGTTCAGTGTTGTAGTTACAGTTCTTGGCATCGAGGTTTAGAGTTCAGTTCCAGTGTCCTACGTAAGCAACTTGGTTTGTTCCTAACCATGTGTGCTCGAGTTTCTTCCAGGTGCTCCAGTTTTGTCCCACAGTCCCAAGATGTACTGGTGAATGGGTTGTTTGGTTATTGTAAATTGTCCTGCGATTAGGCTAGGTTAAGATTGATGGGTTCTGGGTGGTGTGACTCAAAGGGCCGGAAGGGCTATTCCACACTGTATCTAAATAAAAATAAAAAATATAGACAGCTTTTGCCAGCAGGTCAGGCAGCATCTACAGAGAGGAATAAACTGCTGATGTTTCAAGCTGAAACCCCAACATAAATTACACAATTATTATTATTTTTTTAAACAGGGAAGTAAACAATTAGAACAAAAAGAAGTCCAATAAGTGCAAATTGATTAAAGTTGTCCAGTGTTGCTAAACTGTAGTGAATCACAACTACAGTGATTGGCTGTGTCGGACACATCAGGAGAACCAGCCTCCTTACCATGGATTCTGTCTCACTAAAGGCGCCAGAATAATCAAAGACCCCACCCACTCCGGACGTTCTCCCTCCTCACCTGTTCCATCAGGCAGAGGATACAAAATCCTGAAAGCATGTACAGCAAGCTGAAGGACAATGTCTAGTGCCCTGTTATCAGGCCCTTGATTGGGCCTCTTGTATAACAAGACAGACCCTTGACCTCAATCTACCTCATTATGACCTTGCTCTCTGTTTATCTGCTCAGCACTTTCTCTGTAGCTGTTACACTTTATTCTGTTATTCTTTCACCTTGTTCTCTCTCAATGTACTGTGCAATGATTTGATCTGTATGAGCAGTGTTTCACTGCATCTCGGTTCCATTGAGTCAGTTCTGATGAAGGGTCTTGGTCCAAAACTTTGATCCTTTATCACAGACAGAACTCAGCAGGTCAGGCAGCATCTACAGAAAAGTGTAAACAGCCTAGGTTTTGGATTGAGACCCTTCTTCAGGGCTGAGGCCAGAATAAAAAGGTGGGAGGATAAGTAAGAAACTAGCTGAAAGATGATCGGTGAAGCCAGATGGTGAGAAAGGTAAAGGGCTGGAGAAGAAGGAATCTGTACATAACGCTGGAAGAACTCAGCAGGTCAGGCAGCATCTGTGAGAAAAGAGTAGCCAACGTTTTGGTCCGAGACCCTTCATCAAGAATGGGGGGTGGGGGAAGAGGGGGCCGAAGCCCAGTAATAGAGATAGGGGAGGAGGAAGGGCTAGAGGCGCCAGGTGGAAAACCAATCAGAGGAAAAATAAAGGGGGGAGGGGATAAGCATGAAAGAACTGTAGAGATAAGAGCAGAAAGTTGAAAGGGGAGAGAGGCAGAGAAGGACCTGGGATAGGGGGAGGGGGGAGGGAATTACCAGAAATTGGAGAATTCAATGTTTATACCACCAGGCTGGAGGCTACCCAGACGGTAGATGAGGTGTTGCTCCTCCAACCTGAGTTTGGCCTCATCATGGCAGTAGAATTTATTTTATAACCTGATATTCTCCCATACTCTTCTAATCTATAGGATAATTTACACAACGAATGTAATGGGTTTGTTAGATAAAGCAGAACATCATCAGCAAATAAGTTAATCTTGTATTCTTCCTGATTAACTCAGACCCTTAATACCTGGGTCCACTCTAATTAATTCAGCTAATGGCTCTATCGCCAACACAAATAAAGCAGGTGATAATGGACAACCTTGCCTAGTTGACCTTGTTAACTGAAATGGTGTTGAAATTTGACCATTTGTCACTACTTTAGCTTTGGGATTAGTATTTAAGGTTTTAATCCATTTTATAAAAGATACTCCTAATCCATATTTTTCCAATACCTTAAATAAAAAATCCCATTCCAATCTATCAAAAGCTTTTTCTGCATCTAAAGCAACTGTCACGCTCATTTCTTCCCTCTTTTGCGCTAAATGAATTATACTAAATAATCGAGTTACATTATCTGCTGATTGAATATTCAACTCAGAATATTGCATCCAGTGCTCCCGGTGCGGCCTCCTCTACATCGGCGAGACCCGACGCAGATTGGAGGACCGCTTTGTCAAGCACCTACACTCCGTCCATCACAATAGACAGGACCTCCCGGTTGCCACCCACTTCAACTCTGCCTCTCATTCCCATCTAGATATGTCCATACATGGCCTCCTCTACAGCCATGATGAGGCCAAACTCAGGCTGGAGGACCAACACCTCATACCATCTGGGTAGCCTCCAGCCTGGTGGTATGAACTTTGAATTCTCCGATTTCCGGTAATTCCCTCCCCCTATCCCAGGTCCCTCTCTGCCTCTCTCCCCTTTCAACTTTCTGCTCTTTTACCTCTACAGTTCTTTCATGCTTATCCCCTCCCCCTTTATCCTTCCTCTGATTGGTTTTTCACCTGGCGCCTCTAGGCCCTACCCCCTCCCCTATCTCTATTACTGGGCTTCGGCCCTCTCTTCCCCCCCCATTCCTGATGAAGGGTCTCAACCCGAAAAGTTGGCTACTCTTTTCTCACAGATGCTGCCTGACCTGCTGAGTTCTTCCAGCATTGTGTACATATTCTTTGATCCACAGCATCTGCAGTTGTATTTTTGCAAGAAGGAATCTGACAGGAGGGGAGAGAGGACCACAGGTGAAAGGGGAGGAGGCAGCCCAGGGGAAGTAATAGACAGACGAGAAGTGAATGGTCACAGTGGGGAATAGAGGAAGGGAAGGGAGAGAAATGTGTTTTCCAGAAGGAAAAATCAATATTCATGCTATCTGGTTGGAAGCTGTGCAGACAGAAATCAAGGTGTTGCTCCTCCATCTGAGCGTGGCCTTATCTTGGCACAAGAGAAGACCATGGACTGACACATCTGAATGGGAATGGGAATTAAAATGTTTGGTCACCGGAAAGACCTGCTTATGGCAGAAGCAGCAGAGGTACTTAATGAAGCGGCCCCCCAATTTACAACAGGTCTCACCAGTGTATTAGGAGCACCAAACACAATATACAACCCCAGCAGATTTGCAGGTGAAGCGTTGCCTCAGCTGGAAGGACTGTTTGAGGTCCTGAATGGATCCTGAGGCTTGTCTCCTGTATCTCCTGCCTGATGGTAACTGCAAGAAGATGTCATGGACTGGATGAGGGGGTTCTTTGATGATGGATGTTACCTTCTTGAGGCAGTGTCTGCTGTCAATACTGCTGATGGTGGGGAGGCGTGTGCCCATGATGTACTAGGCTGCGTCTCCCATTCTCTGCAGCTTCTTATGCTCCTGTGCACATGAATTGCTGTAACAGACCGTGATGCAGGCAAACAGGATACCTTCAACAGTGCATCCTGTTGAGTGTTTGGTGACGAGCTGAACCCCTTAACCTCTGGACTAGTTATAGATGCTGGGATGTCTTCCTACAAGTACACTCAGTCGTTTACAGATTCAATCAGTGTCATGCTTTGTACCGAAGCAAAGAAAAGCTTGAGGCAAACTTTGCTGAATCCATTCCTTTTGAATTATTTCCTCTGAATTAAGAAGTTCCAGGAATACATTTAGATATTGTGAAAGCGATACAGAAATGTTGGTTTAACAGATACCTGCCAGGGTTTACAGGGGAAACACCCATGAGAGTCACACAACTAATAAATGGAATAAATCTCATCATTATTCCTTTTTTCATCAACTTCCCCTTTGTGGAAACAGATAGTCATGGGCTCTTAGATAGGTACGTGAATGTGCCGGGAGTGAAAGGGTACAGGTGTTGTGTAGGGAGACAGACTCATTATATCTCTCTATATGTCTGTCTGTCTAGTTAGAGACACAGCACAGAATAGGCACTTTTGGAGCACTGCCCAGCAAACCACCGACTTAACCCTAACCTAATCTCCAGACAATTTGCAATGACCAATTAACTTACTAAATGGTACATTCTTGACTGTGGGAAGAAACTGGAGCACCTAGAGGAAACCCACATGGTCACTGGGAGAACATACAAACTCCTTACAGATGGCACCCAAATTGAACTCTGAACTTCAAGAACACCAAGCTGTAACTGTGTTGCAATAATTGCTACACTACCTTTGGGCATTTGGTTACTGATTTAGCTAGTTCAGCTCAACATCGTAGGCCAAGGGGCCTGCTCCTGACCTGTACTGTTCTACACCTGTGTAACCTGCATTAGACTCAGCATGGAATTGTGCAAGTACATTTGCCTCGGGGAGGAAGTCACTATCATTGTGCAAACCTAAACATTGCTTCCCCTGGAACAAGTAATGATAGTTTCCCTTTTGTACTTTGTGACTAACCATAATCAAAGCACAGGAGGTGACACCAAGATTTCGGGTGGAGTGCACAGTGAGGAAGACCATCAGAGCTTGCAGTGGGATCTGGACCAGCTGGAAAAATAGGCTGAAAAATGGCAGATGGAATTTAATGAAGACAAATGTGCGGAGTTGCACTTTGGTTGGGCCAATCAGGGTAGGTTTTACATAGTGAATGGTGGGGAAATGAGGAGTGATGTAGATCAGAGAGATGTGGGAATGCAGATCCATAATTCAGTCAGAGTGGCTTCACTGGTAGATAGGGTCATAAAGAAAACTTATACCACATTGCCCTTCATAAATCAAAGTATTGAGTACAGGAGATGACATCTTATATTGAAGTTGTGTAGGATATCGGTGAGACCTTATTTAGAGTATTGTGCATAGATTTGGTCACTGACCGACAGGAAAGATGTAAATAATGTTGAAAGAGTACAGAGAAAATTTACAAGGATGTCACTGGGTCTGGAGGACCTGAGTTATCAGGAAAGATTGAATAGGTTAGGGCTTTATACCATAGAACGTAAAAGATCGGGGGGAGATTTGATAGAGGGCTAAATGCAGGGAGGCTTTTTACACTGAGGTTAGGTGGTATTACAACTAGAGGTCATGGGTTAAGGATGAAAGGTGAAAAATTTAGGGGGAACATGAGGGGAAACTTCACTCAGAGGGTTGTGAGAGTGTGGAATGAGCCACCAGAGTAAGAAGTACAAGTGAGCTCAATTTCAACGTTTAACGGATGTTTGGATAGATACACTTGGATGGTAGGGGTATGGAAGGCTATGGTCCTGGAGCAGGTCAATGGGAGTAGGCAGTTTAAATTATTCAAAATAGACTAGATGGGCCAAAGGGCCTGTTTCTGTGCTGTCCTTTTCTATAATTCTATGAATGCTCAAACCTTGGCATAAACTAACAGAAGTTAGAACATAGAACAGCAAAGTACAGGCCCTTTGGCCCATAGTGTTGTGCCAAACTTCTAATTTTCTCTAAAGTCAGATAGAACTCCACCATGGACAGTCCCAAGCCTAGCTATGAAAGGAGGAGGGTTGGACACAGGGCTAACAACCCCATCGCGTACAAACCCAGAGCTACAGAAACTCCAACAGCAGCACCCTTGGGAGGCGTATGAAGTGGTGTGGTGAATGTGGAAGCCTCACCCTTCAGCCCGCGATAGAGGACTCTGGAGAGTTGGCGTTGGTGACCTGTGCCCCAATAGGCTGAAGGAGAAGACATGGGTATAGGTAAAGGGAGGAGAGAGGTGAACATAACAGATCTACCTTCGCTATCTGACATGATCAGACGTGGATATTAACATGATTCTTCACAGATGTTGTCTGATCTCTGCATTTCTGGCATTTTCTGTGTTTGAGAATTCCACAAGGATGTTTGTGCCCAGTGGACTGGCGTGGGTTGAGTTGTATGCAGCTGGGTGGCATTCCAGTAATGGCTGCAAATCTTCTCTCATGTTAAGGAGATGATTACTATTCAGTTCAATTCACTTCAATTCCACAGAGTATTTCACGCACCTCAGCCCTCACCCCTTTCCCCCCATCAGCCCACCAGGGATAGAGTCCCCCTGGTCCTCACCTATCACCCTACCAGCCTACAGATCCAACGTATAATCCTTCATAACTTCCGCCACCTCCTACGGGATCCCACCACCAACCACACCTTCCCCTCCCCCCCCACTCTCGGCTTTCCGCAGGGATCACTCCCTACACGACTCCCTTGTCCATTCATTCCCCCCCGCCCCCATCCCTCCCCATGGACCTCCCTCCGGGCACTCATCCCTGCAAACGGAAGAAGTGCTACACCTACCCCCACACTTCTTTCCTCGCCACCATCCCAGGCCCCAGACAGTTCTTTCAGGTGAGGCACCACTTCACCTGCAAGCCAATTGGGGTGATATACTGTATCCAGTTCTCCCGATGTGGCCGTTTATACATTGGGGAGACCCGTCGCAGACTGGGAGACCGTTTCGCTGAACACCGGCGCTCAGTCCTCCAGCAGTGGCGGGATCTCCCTGTGGCCACACACTTCAATTCCACAGACCACTCCCACTCAGACATGTCTGTCCATGACCTCCTCTACCATCAAGATGAGGCCACATGCAGGTTGCTGCAGCAGTACCTTATCTCCCGCCTAGGTAGCCTCCTTCCTGCCGGCATGAACATCCAACTCACTGACCTCCATTGATGCCCCTGCCCCTCCACCCCCATCCCCATCTATTATTTTAGTCTGGTTCTCTTTCTCTCTTTCCCCCCTCACTATAATCTCTCCCCCCAGCCCTACCTTTCTTTCTCTTTTAATTCCCATAATTCTCCACCTTCCCCCTAGCCCATTTCCTTCCAGCCTATCACTTTCCAGCTCTCTACTTCATCCCTCCCCCACTTCTTATCCCCGCCCCCCAACCATCCCATGTTACTTCACTCCTGATGAAGGGTTTCGGCCCGAAACGTCGTTATTACCTCCTCCCATAGATGCTGTCTGGCCTGCTGAGTTCTGCTAGCATTTTGTGCTTTTTATTTATTTCCAGCATCTGCAGATTCACTCGTGTTTACTATTCAGTTGAAATGAGTTCTTGATTTAATTGTAATCCAGACATTTCCTGAATGCAAGATTTAACATAGAATATAACAGAATACAGGCCTTTTTTTCTTTATGATGGCATGTAAACCTTTTAACGTTCTCTAAGATCAAACTAACCCTTCCCTTCCATAGAGCCCTCAGATTTGCTTTCATCCATGTGCCTATCTGAAACTCTTGAACGTTTCTAATCTGTTTGTCCCTACCACCATCTGGTGCAGGGTTTTCGTGCACCCAGTGTTCTGTGTGAAAAAAATTACCTCTCACATCCTCCCTACGCTTTCCTCCAATCATTTTAAATTATGCCTCCTCATATTACCCATCTCCACCCCGGGAAAAAGTCTCTGGCTGTTTACTCAATCTATGCCTCATATCATCTGTACACTTTCATCAAGTCACCTCTCATCCTCCTTTGCTCTAAAGAGTAAAGCTCTATCTCATTCAACCTATTCTCATAAGACACACTTTCTGGTCCAGGAAGCATCCTCAAATCTCCTCTGCACCCTCTCGAAAGCTTCCAAATCCTTCTGATAATGAGGTAACCAGAACTGAAAACAATACTCCAAGTGTGGTCTAACTAGGGTTTTATAAAGCTGCGACAATATCTCAGGGCTCTCGAACTCGATCACCCAAGTATTGAAGGGCAACACACTGTACATTTTCAAAGTTCAAAGTACTGTAAATTTATCATCAAGGTACACATGTCACCATATACAACTCTGAGATTCATTTTCTAGCAGGCATCCTCAATAAATCCATAAGAGAATAATGACCATAATAGAATCAATGAAAGACTGCACCAAACTTGGGCATTCAACCAGTGTGCAAAAGACAACAAATTGAACAAATACGAAAAGAAAGAAAGAGTAATAATGAATGTCAAGATCATGAGATGGAGTCCTTGAAAGTGAATCCATAGGTCATGGGAACATTTCAATGATGGGGCAAGAGAAGTTGAGTGAAGTTATCCCTCGCCTGATGGCGGGTGATAATAACTGTTCCTGAACCTGGTGCTGTGAGTCCAGAAGACCACAAGATATAGGAGCAGAATTAGGCCATTTGGCCCATCATTTCCACTCTGCCACTGCCTCAACAGGCTCCCTGTGGCAAAGAATTCCATAGATTCACCACTTGCGAGCTGAAGAAATTCCACCTCATCGCCATTCTAAAAGGACACCCCTCTATTCTGAGTCTGGGTCCTCTGGTCTTAGACTCTCCCATCATAGAAACCATCCTCTCCACATCCACTCTACCAAGGCTTTTCTCTAGGTCTAAATGAGGTCAGCCCTCATTTTTCTTAGTAAATACAGGCCAAGAGCCATCAGGCATTCTTCACATGTCAAGACATTCCATCCTGGAACCATTTTCATGAACCTTATTTGAACCCTCTCCAGTTTCAATACATCCTTTCTTAGATAAGGGGGACAAAACTGCTCACAATACTCCAAGACAGGCCTCACCAGTGCTTTACAAAGTCTCAACATTACATCCTTGCTTTGATATATTTTATATGAATGCTGACATCACATTTGCCTTCCTCACCACAGTCTCAACCTGCCAGTTAACCGCGAGGGAATCCTGCACAAGGACTCCAAGACCCTTTCATCTCAGTCTCTCCATTTTGAAAACAGTCAACCTTTTCATTTCTTCTACCAAGGTGCATGACCATACACTTCCTGACTGTCACAAGGGTGGGCGTTGAGAGCAGACCCAAGTGCAAGACAGACACTGAAGCACTAGGGACAGGACTAGTGTGTCAAGAAAGCAAGGGAAATGGGGAAGAAACAACACTGGACAAGACACAGGCCCTGGACAGGACTAGGATACAGGGCCTGGGCTAGGACTAGACTGGGAAAGTGGGACCTGGACGAGGACTCTGAGCCAGAGACTGGACAGGGGACCGGGAACCTGGGTCCTGACTCGGGCACGGACTCCGGATCCAGGCGAGGACAAGACTTGGCAAGGCACCAAGACTGGACATGGGCCAGGACGTGGGACTCCTGGGCTGGATGAGGACATGAAGCTCAGACTCAGACAGGAACACAGAGCCTTGGTCTTGGGAGACAGGAACGCGAAACACAGAGCTAGGACCCCTCCTTGGGAACAGAATGTAGGGCTGGGACTCATACACTGAAAGCAGAACATGACCAGACAGTTCCCAGCACAAGGTAGCAGTAAACAGCCAGACCTACCTGGCAAAGGTGAGGACATAGAGACAGTTCCAAACAACAAAAGACAGTTCCTTATCTAGACACAGCAAGGCTCCGGTCTTGCTCCGGCAGTAGAACTCAACAGCGAGAATAGACGAAGACACAGGCAAGGCTCCAGGCGAAGGGTAGCAGTCAAGGCTTCAGCCAAGGGCTACAGAAAGAAGGGGAAGGGAACAGCCTCAGGGTAACAGCAAAGACAGCCTGACTTACCCCACAGAGGCAAAGACAGGATACTGAGAAGATGAATCAGCACCCACACACAAAGCCAGGGCCACTTATAGTCCCAGTCTCAAGATGAGCAACAGGTGCCTGTGATTAAGCCCAACTGAAACAAGGGGCAGCCAGAAGACCTGGAGTCCGGAGTACATGGACCGGACTGTGAACCGGAACACAGACTTTACGGACCGGACCATGGCACTGACACTGTATTCCATCTGCATTTTTTTGCCCATTCTCCTAATCTAAGTCTTTTTGTAGCATCTCTATTTCCTCAAAGCTACCTGCCCCTCCACCTATCTTCATATCATCTGCAAACTTTGCAACACAACCATCAATCCCATCATCCAGATCTTTGACATATAACGTAAAAAAAATCAGTCCCAACCCGGACCCCAGTGGAACACCACCAGTCATTGGCAGCCAGTCAGAAAAGTCTCCCTTTATTCCCACTCTTTGCTTCCTGCCAACCAGCCACTGCTTTGTCCATGCTAGAATCTTTCCTGTAATACCACGGGCTCGTAGCTTGTTACGCAGCCTCTTGTGTGGCACCTTGTTAAATGCCTTTGGAAAATCCAAGCACACAACATCAACTGATTCTCCTTTGTCTATCCTGCTTGTTTGTTTCTTCAAAGAATTCCAACAAATATATCAAGCAAGATTTTCCCTTCAGGAAATCATGCTGACTATGGCCTATTATATCATGTTCCTCCAAGTACCCTGAGACCCCATCCTTAATAATCGACTCCAACATCTTCCCAACAACTGAAGTCAGATTAACTGGCCTATAGTTTCCTTCCTTCAAGGGAGAGAGGTAGGAGTGGAGTAGAATGTGTTTTTGATGATGTGTGGTGTTTGGTTTATGTCAAACATAGCATTTAGTCTGATAGCCAAAAAGCTCAATTTTGGTTTCATCAGACCAGAGATCCTACTTCCAGCTGACTTCAGAGTCTCCCACATGTCTTCTGGCAAACTCTAGCCGAGAGAGAATTCATGTAAATTCTTTTCAACAGTGGCTTTATTTTTGCCACTGTCCCATTAAGCTGCGACTGGTGAATCACCTGGGCAACAGTTGTTGTATGCACAGTCTCTCCCATCTCAGCCATGGAAGCTTGTAGCTCTTCCAGAGTTGTCGTAGGTCCCTTGGTGGCCTCCCTCCCTCTTGCATGGTCAATCAGTTTTTGAGGATGGCCTGCTCTAGGCAGATTTAAAGCTGTACCATATTCTTTTCATTGCTGGATGATTGATTTAACTGTACTCCAAGGGATACTCAGTGACTTGGAAAGATTCTTGTATCCATCTCCTGACACGCTTTTTAATAACCTTTTAGCGGAGTTACTTGGACTGTTCTCTAGTCTTCATGGTGTAGTTTATGCTAGATACTGACTCGCCAGATACAGGTGTATTTTTACTACAATCAATTGAAACATCTTGACTGCACACAGGTCTCCAAAAACAGATATCCATTTAACTCATTTAACTAATTATGTGACTTCTAAAAGCAATTGGCTGCACTCATGTCATATTAGTGATTTGGTGTGTCATATTGAAAGGGGGTGAATACATGCAAACGATTGTTTTGTTTTTTATGTTTGTAATTAATTTCGATCACTTCGTAGAGATCTGTTTTTACTTTGACACAGAAGGGTCTTTTTCTGTTGATCAGTGTCAAAATAAGCCAGATTAAATCCACTGTGATTCAATGTTGTAAAATAGTAAAACGTGAACATTTCTGGGGGAGCATGAATACTTTTTATAGCCATTACCTATGCCCTCTCTTTGGCTTTCATGCTGGTTGTTAGCATAGTTCTCTTGTTAGCCACAGTTGTGTCACCTTTCCTTTAGATTCCTAAGGCTTCCGTACCTCCTTCCTGATGGCAGAGTGAGAAGAGAGCATGATCAAAGTGGTGGGGGTCCCTGATGATGGGTGCTGCTTGCCTGCGACAGTGCTCAGTGGTGGGAAGGGCTTCACCTGGGATACTCTGGGCCATCTCCATTACTTCTCAATCAGCATTACATCCTTGCTTGCACACGCTATCAGCAACTGTATGATGTTTCTGTGACCCTCCCAACAACATTCAATCTATTCATTTATGACTTTGGTCCATTACCTTACCAACTTAAAGGAGCCAACTATACTCAGTGGCAGCTTTATTAGGTATACCTGTATACCTGCTTGTTAATGAGGTTATCTAATTAGCTAATGGCTGCAACACAATGCATTAAAGCATCCAGACATGGTTAGGAGGTTCAGTTGTTGCTCAGACCAAAAAATCAGAATGGGGAAGAAATGTGATCTAAGTGACTTTGACTGTTCATAACAGACAGGGTGGTTTGAGTAGCTGAGAAACTGCTGATCTCTTGGGATTTTCAGTCACAATGATGTTTACGGCTAACAGGGATGGTGTGAAAACAAAAGCAAAATATCCAGTGAGTAGCAGTTCTGTGGGTGAAAACACCTTGTTATTGAGAGAGGTCAGAGGAGAATGGCCAGACTGGTTCAAGCTGACGGGAAGGTGACAGTAACTCAAATAATCACACGTTACAACAGTGGTGTGCAGAAGAGCATCTCTGAATGCACAACACGTCGAATCTTGAAGTGGATGGGCTACAGCAGCAGAAGATCACCAATATACACTCAGTGGACATTAAGTTAGGCACAGGAGGCACCTAATACAGTGGCTACTGAGTGTAATTCTGCAGGATTAATTTGAGTAAATCAAAATCACCTTAAGATATCTCAGCGATATTCAGATTTAAAACATCAGCATGGTTTTCTTTACTAGAAAAGTTAGAGACATAGCCAAAAACTTGGAGATCGCCATTCTGATTAGCATTATGACAAGGTAATCTGATGCAAACATAATAATGCCTTCAGAGAAAAGGTGTTTCTCCAACATTACATGCGATCACTTAATGGTCCTTTGATGATTTATTGTTTAAAATTATTTCTAGTTCATAAGATTTCCAAATGAGAAGCAGAGCCTCTAGGCCTGCACCAGCTAATGTTTGGAAGAATGAGGGAGGATCTCATTGAAACCTATAGGAAATTGAAAGGTCTCTATGGAATGGATATATGGAGAAGGTGTTTCCTATGGAGGGGGGAGTCTAACACCAGAGGGCACAGACTCAGAATAGAGGGACACTCCTTTAGAACGGAGATGAGGGGGAATATCTTTAGCCAGAGAGTGGTGAACTTGTGGAAGTCATTGCCACAGACAGCTGTGGAGGCATTAGACCCTAATGCGAGGGCGTTGGATATATTTAAAAGAGAGGTAGATACATGCTTGATTTGTCAGGGCATTTCAGGGAGAAGACAGGAGAATGGGTTTGAGAGGGTTAATAAATCAGCCAGAATGAAATGGTGGGACAGGCTCCATGGGCTGAATGGCCTAACACTGCTCTTATATCTTATGATCTTATGACCAGTAGAACTGGGCAGTATGGTAGTGTGGTAGTCAGCATAACACCATTACGGCACTGGTGACCTGGGTTCAATTCCTACTGCTGCCTGTCAGGAGTTTGTATGTTCTGCCCACGTTCCAAAAACGTGTGAGTGAGTAGTTCAATTGGTCATGTGGATGCTGAGGCTCACTAGTCTGAAAGGGCCTGTTACCGTGCTGTGTCTCTAAATCTAGAAATAGTTTCAGCAGCATATCCCCAGTTGACAAAAAAAAATTGGAGCTAAAAATTGAGATTTGTTACTGATGAAACGCCTTCATTTCTAAAAGTGAATTGGTAAACTGGTTTATTATTTCTGCATGTACTGAGGTACGGTAGAAAAGTGTTTTGCTTACCGTCCATACAGATCATTTCATTACACCGTTCACTGAGGTAGCACAGGGACACCAGTAACAATTACAGTTATGGGGAAAGCACAGTGCAGGCAGGCAATGAGGTGTAGGGTCATAATGAGGTAGATTGTGAGGTCAAGAATTCATCTCATAGTACTAGGGGTCCTTTCAATAGTCTGATAACAGCAGGACCAAAGCTGATTTTGAGCCTGGTGGGTCCAACCTTCAGCTTTTCTATCACCTGTCTGGTGGAAGAGGGGAGACAAGAAAGTATCTGGGGTGGGGGTGGTTTTGATTATGCTGGTCGCTTTAAAGGTTAAAGATTAAGAAAGGCTTTATTTGTCATATCAATGTCAAAACATACAGTTGAAAGTGGCATTTGCATAAAATCAGATTAGCGAGGATTGTGCTGGGTGAAGCCCGTAGAAGATTATGCTGGGGGGTAATCTGCAGAGGATTGTGTTGGGGGCAGCCCGTAGAAGATTATGCTGGGGGGGGTAATCTGCAGAGGATTGTGCTGGAGGCAGCCCGTAGAAGATTATGCTGGGGGGTAATCTGCAGAGGATTGTGTTGGGGGCAGCCCGTAGAAGATTATGCTGGGGGGGGGTAATCTGCAGAGGATTGTGCTGGGGGCAGCCCGTAGAAGATTATGCTGGGGGGGGTAATCTGCAGAGGATTGTGTTGGGGGCAGCCCGTAGAAGATTATGCTGGGGGGTAATCTGCAGAGGATTGTGATGGGGGCAGCCCGTAGAAGATTATGCTGGGGGGTAATCTGCAGAGGATTGTGTTGGGGGCAGCCCGTAGAAGATTATGCTGGGGGGTAACCTGCAGAGGATTGTGCTGGGGGCAGCCCGTAGAAGATTATGCTGGGGGGGTAATCTGCAGAGGATTGTGCTGGAGGCAGCCCGTAGAAGATTATGCTGGGGGGTAATCTGCAGAGGATTGTGTTGGGGGCAGCCCGAGATTGTCACCACACTTCCAGCAGCAAAGTAGCATGCCCACAGCTTCCTAACCAGTACGTCTTGAGAATGTCAGAGGAAACCAGAGTCCCTGGAGGCACAGAACAGACCTTTGGTCCACAATTTTGTGCCGACCTTACCTACTCTAAGATCAATCTAACCCTTCCCTCCTACATAGCCCTCCATTTTTCTATCAGCCATCTGCCTATCTAAGAGTCTCTTAAATGCCCAGAATGAATCTTGATCCTGGATTTGGAAATGGAGCAGAATTTGCTCACAATCTAATCTTCTTCCACACTGAGGCCACCCTCAGCGTGGAGGAGCAACACCTCATAGTACATCTGGGTAGCCTCCAACCCAATGGCATGAACATCGATTTATCCTTCCAAGATTTTATTTCTTTCCTTTACCCCCACACCCTCCCCTCTTCTTCAGTTCCCTACTCTGGCCTCTTATCTCTTCTCTCCTCAGCAGCTTATCACCTCCTCCATCTCCTTCCCTTTCTCCCATGGTCCACTCTCCTCTCCTATCAGATTCCCTCTTCTCTTTCCCACCCGCCTGGTTTCACTTATCACCTTCCAGTTTGGCCACCAAACTCTCCTCCCATATTTTTATTCTGACATTTTCCTGCTTCCTTTCCAGTCCTGATGAAGGTTTTGGCCCAAATGATCAACAATTTATTCCTCTCCATAGACGCTGCCTAACCTGCTGAGTCCCTGCAACATTTTGTGCATGTTGCTCTGGATTTCTAGCATCAGCAGAATCTCTTGTGTTTATAATTTATCTGATCAACGCTGCACCATGGCAGGAACATGAACCAATTGTTTTTAATTCATCTTGAGGATAAGTGTAATCGTTTCACACACTGGCTTACGAGCCGAAAGTAAGATGAATATTTCCCACAAATTGTGGCTATTTCTGAGTTAGGGACTTAAATCAGTCTAACATTAGACAACTGTGGGCTGGAAAACCACCAGACATTTGCATTACTCCCACGTATAGACTGTGAGGATGCACGAACACTGCCTGACCTGCTGAGCTCCTCCAGCATTTTCTGTATGTTGCTCTGGATTTCCAGCGTCTGCAGAATCTCCCGTGTTTCCAGGATGCACAAATCAATCACTGTACAAATTACTCACAAATAGTAGCTGTCACACTCAA